>NC_044310.1:118786200-118976732 GCF_007474595.2 Lynx canadensis
CTGTGTTCTGGGCACCCCGGCATGCAAACTTTGGCCCCAAACAGAAGCAGCCACCAAGTGAAAGTAACCAGAGAGGCACCACCACGGCTGACGGCTGACGTTCCTGCGAGAAGTGCCAGGGAAGAAGACACCGCTGCTCCCAGTGGTGGCCCAAGGCAAAGCGGAGGTCTCCATCGAATCTGCTCATTTGCCTTTCTCAGGGAGGACGAGGCTGGATCCCTTCCTCCCTAGGCTCCCGCACCCCCTCAGTCACCCCAGGTACCTTTGTTGGTATCGCTGCCTTCCTCCTAGGAGAGCTGCCCCCGTTTGGATTTGGCCCACCAATCCCAGCAATTCCAGACCGGGCAGGCCGGGGCTCGGCCCTCCCTCCAGCTTCCCCGGGTGGGGTGGGGAACCCCCTTCTCCCCTCGAGACCCTCCAGAGCCAGAGTGTTGATGATCATTACTTTAAATTAAAAGTCCCTTTTTTCCTTTCCGTCTAAGCCCCAACTTAGTTTCAGAGAATGAAGCGTGAAAGCTCTTTTATGGAGATTACCGATGCTTCATTTATTCCCGCAAATGGCAAACACGGCCCGGGAAAAACCGAGCGAGCGAGCTCCTTGTCTCGGATCCTCAGCCGTCTCCGTGTTCACAAGCTCACTTGGCTGTGAGACGCGTCGGGGAAAGCGCCTGCAGTGGGCTTACCTGGGGAAGGGAAGAGCTGCTTTGCTGGGGCCCGCTGGCTGCGTGGGATAGAGACCTGGCCACAACCCCTTGACTTGAGAGCTGATTTGGGACCAGGGGAAGCCGGGGTGGGGAGTCCAGGGTGTTATCCCTGAAGACCTGTGAGGAATTGAATCTATGCCCGAGCAGTAGATGCTGGTCACCCTCGCTACTGCATTTCCCCGTCATTTCCTATTGACAGTGGAATTTGGGGGCGCACTGCAGGAGAGAACCGGGAGACCCTTGGGCCACTTCCTGGCCCCATTCACATTCACATTTCAGCCTTACACCAGCCTTTGTGACCTTCTCCATGCTTGGTCAAGTGGCTCTGTCCATCGTGACGGCTCTCTGCCCACGGGTTTATTTTGGTACATATGCACAGCCCCAGAGGGCAAGTCCTTCTGGAAAGGGTGGGTCATTTTAGAAATGGATCCAGAGCTTTTTAACCTTTGATATACAAACCTCACCTGGCGACCTGGTGGTTGTGTCCTCCGTAATCAGGAATCCTTTGGTCATTTCACAATGGACAGTTGGAAGGAATGTATAATGGCCTCCAGGAGAAAAGTGACAGAGGGTCCTTATTCTTTGGAGACAGAGCAGGAAAGTTTGAAGAGGGAAAAGTATAAGCTTCTCCAAGGAGAATTTCCCGAAGTTCAGGCTTAAATTCCTTTGTGACACTGTGTTATTAACTCCAACACAGTGGCGTCTCCACATTCCGGCCATCCCACACTGGGAGCCCCTCTAACACAAAACCTATTGTTTGGGGGGGGGTGTGGATAACCGGGAGGGGCCAGCCCCTCTTCCTCTCACCTTACAAGGCTCACAGGTTGCAGGGAGAGCAAAAGCGGGGCTTTTGTTTCAGAGGGGGCCTGTGGTTTTTGTTTGTTTGTTTTTGTTGTTTGTTGTTTTGTTTTGTTTTGTTTTCGTTTTTTAAGAAGATAGCCCTTGGAAGTGTGAGAGTGAGATTTGCCCTCTGGTATCAGTGGACCAGGCTGAAAACAATGTAGTTTCCCTTATTATACAGTTAGTGAGTTGTCTCCAGCTTGCAAGGGAGTCAGGCCTATGTAGGTGCCTTTTCTGCCCTTGATAGAGGATGATACACCACAGAGGTCCTCAGTGGCGAAGAGGGGCAGTTGGAAATGGATTTTGAGAGTCAGGTCACCCCACAGAGCCTGGGAGCTTCTGCTGATGCAGTGAAGGAAAGTGGGGCTCCCTGGGTGGGGCAGGAGGGGGGGGTGCCACTTGAAGTATATGTGAACGCACAGCACTGAGTCGGGAAAGGAGGAAAGTGGGCTTGAGGCTTGCATGAACAGTTGCCAACTTTCATTAATTACTCAGTCACTTCAATGCGAAAGCAAATACCAAAATGCTCTGCTGCCTGCCCATTCTGGATTAATGGCCTGCAAAATTAGATGAGGAGGGGGCCAAAGAGAGAGTTGAGGTGTTGAGGGGTATTCAAACCTTCTTTCAAATCTAGAGGGCTTTTTGGGTTGTTTTGGTTTCCCCCCTGCCCACCTCCCCCCACCCCCCCCCCCCACCGCCCCAGAAAATGCCCGAGGTGGTGGTCAGTAAACTGAAAACTTAAAACACGAGGTATTCCTTAGTGAACAGAGGTTGGAGGCTAATGATGACAAACATCAGAAGGAAAACCTTCTGCTGTGTCCTGATCAATTATTCAGTCACTTGGCCTGGCCTAAACTGAGCGTCTGGGGTGCAACAAAGTGGGCACCAGCGGGAAGGATTTCTCACGGTCCAGGTGCCCGTGGTGTGGTGTAGCCCAGATTTTCAGATTAGCCGAATGGGCTCCTGAAGGCTACGCCCAGGTGTTTGGCATAGGTGTTTGGAGCCCATCTCTTAACTTTAGCAACGTTAGAGACAATCCCTCTGGGACCTTTTTTGGTGGGTTAACTTAGCTGAACTTATGATCCGTAGAATAAAAAAGCAAAAGTCAGGTTAAGGTGCACCTGGCCTTCGTTTGTTATGTCTGTAGCTTCAGGAAAAGAAAAGATTGCTTCCCTAGTTCAGCCACACAGCATCTGTTGAGGTGAGTGGAATATACCATGGATTTACAGAATTTAGAGGTTAGGTGTGCTTTTCCTTGATACTTCTCCTTGTCCTTGTATTTGCTTTTCGCTGCTATGTGTGCCTGCATTTCGGATGGGTCTTTCTGGGGATGGCGTTGGCACAGAGCGATCTCAAGTGTGGCCTTGGGTCTGGAACTGGGCATTTAGGGCTGGGCTGCAGGGTGACACTGAGTGCTGGTTGTCAAGGGAAGTGGCTGAAGCCGGAGGGGCATGAGTGAGATGGCCCCAGGGCTAGTTTCGGTAACATTCAGGAAAATACCTTCTGCATCAGAAGCGCCGCATTTCTGAATGGGCAAAGCGTGGGCAGAAATTTGAAACGTCTTACTGGGGCCATTTTGTGTGTAACAGCTTGCGGTGAGCTCACCATTGCAGGCCTTGTCCTGGAAGTTTACATTCTTGGAATTCTGGTGCTCTTTCTGGGATTCTTTTAGGCACAGTCTATACACGTAAACTGGTTTGAGTAAAAACGACACGGTGAAATGGGAGTTGGTCGAAGCCAAACAAACAGCAATGTGGCTCTTTAAACTGCTTTCCTCACCTTGCCCAGACCAGACTGTGGATGGAGAGCAGGCCTGTGGCCGGGCTTCCCCCAAAGTGTACCGCGTGCCCCCAACTTCCTGGAGTTTCACAGGGTGTAGGAAGGGGACAGATTGAGGTGGGGGCGGGGGGAGGGACTAGCACTCCAGAACTAATTCCCTTTTGAAATCAAGTGAATTTACCCCTAGCAAATACCTTTCATAAAGTTGGAGGATGTTGAACCCCAGGGGGAGGAGTCAAGAGGGGGCCTTTGAACTGAAAGGTGACTCATGTCTCATTGGTGTTCAGGTTTGGAACTCAAATCCTAGGCCCGTGTGTGTGTGTGTGTGTGTGTGTGTGTGTGTGTTTCCTCCGAGAGGTTATGGTACCTACATAGAGGCTGCACTTGAACTGCTACAACTTAAAGGAAAACTTCCTTTTTTCTTCTTATTAATTTCTACAGTTAAAGACCTTTATAAAAGAAAGAGATGGTTCTGTGTATTTTTCCTTGGGAACCCTAGATAGTGTGATGCCAGCCTCTCTGTGGGGCCAAGAATTTAATTTGCACAGAGGTGGGATGCCAATGACCAAACAGAGTCAGTTCCAGAACCACTGCGGTCAAGACGGAAAGAGCCTCCTCGGATGATCTGCCTCCTTATCTTTGGCATCAGGACAAATGGGTCATCACAGTCTCTGCACTGTTTTTCTAAACTTACTTAGAATCTCATCTCTGGCATTCCAACAGGCAGATGCCAGAGCGAAAAGGGAGGTTTAGGCCACGGTTTGTCCGTCGAATCTGTTGTTGCTTTATTTTCCTGTGTGGGAGGGAGTGGAGAGATTACAGGGGGAGAGGATTTCTGGGCATCTTTCACGGTAGACCTAAGGCTGCTCTTTTTTTAAAAAATGGAGTTTGCCATTTAATAAATAAAACTGCACATGTCAATCTGGGAAATGTGACGTGTATTTGAGTGGATAAAAGATTCATGAGGTACCAAGTCAGGGGACGGGTTGGATGCAGTTTCCTTCCGTTTCTAGAGTCACGTTCTGAAGAAGGCAGGTCCCTCCCCACAGGTAACTCCGGGCAGAGGCCTTCATGAGGGGGAGGAGCCAGCCAGACTCCTGGGCCGGGGGTCATTTTTGTCCTCCAAATGCCTGTCCTTACCCCCCAGCTGAAGTGGTAGGAAATGCCGACAATGACTTTATGGGGAAAGGAGTGGGGGGGTGCCCTTGAGCTTTGGGCACTCCATTTGGACTGTTTTCTTTCTATCACTCCGTGTGTCTGAATGGTGGGAGCTTTCTCTCTGGAAGAGAATTATTTCCGTGCACAATTGTCCGTCCTGCTCGGAAAGTTATGGCTGCCCTATAAAAGGGGACTGCCGGTCTCCCTTTGTCCTAGGTTGGGAAGGCCTCCTGGTCAATAAATACATATTAATCATGTAAAAGGATTGACATGCAAATAAAGGACACCATTGACAAACCCTGGATGGCAGAGGAGAAGCCCTCTGCAGCTGTGGTCCTGGCCGGAGGAAGTCAGGGCCGCACCAGGCTCTCAGTTGGGTGTTTTCTAGAGGGTTAAACACCCTTTTCCGATAATTATGTGAAAGAGTTAATTGAACTGGAGATCGCTCTAGGATCTTTTGCTGGCATCCTCCTTAGCTCTGCCAGATCTCCAAGTTTTTTGGTTGTGTTTTGTTTTTGTTTTTGTTTTTGAATTTACGTCTGGCAGTAGGCAGGCCACCCTTTGGATCGCTGTGTCTCTGGGCCCAACTGGAAGTCTCCGAAGGTACTTTGTTCTTCTGATCAAAGAAAAGTTGAACCAAACAGAGAAGCGGTTAAAAGCTTAGCTGAATTTTTTGAGGAATGCTTGATATTTACAGGAATAATTATTAGTTGCCATTATGAATTACTGCTTATGAAATAGCGTGCTTTACATTGCTGGAGATTTCTTTACAGAGCAAAAAAGACACTACAAAATAACCTCGGTATAGGCAGGACTAAGCTTTGATCCGTATTCTTCAGTGTGCATGACACCTGTGGGCATGTTACAGTCCACAGTGAGTTTTTGGAGACATATGACCACTGAAGACTATGACTTGGTGTCAGGATACATACAGAAAATCTTTTGCTGTAACAACAGAACAAAATACAGTGTTATATACACCTCGCAGAGCTTTGAGGTGCATCTAATTGCTTTATCCGTTATGAATTATTAGAATATAAGAAACTATCTTAACTCCTCTGGTAGACTAAGTTATGATATATACTGAAATAGAAGTGAAAAGCGTTTGAGGAAATGCATGGTCTAACTTTGATTTTTCCTCCTTGAGGGGTGCGGGATGTGTGAGAGGTAGACAATTGGAATTTACATGAGTTAGGCTCAGAGTTATGCCCATAGGCACTTGTCAGCCAAACTGCATGCATTCAGGAACTTTGAAATTGGACCACGAAACAAATTGTAATGATATTCCTGCTCAGGCCATAGGTGTCAAAGTAGGCCTTGGTTTGCTAAAGACTATGGATGTCTGGGGGTCCCGGCAGGTCAGGCCCTGGGAAGAGTCACTGGGGAGGCACGCGCGTGGGCCTGGCTGCTGTCTTTCTTTTGTGGTCTGTGTCTAGTCTTATCTAATGATCTGCAACTGAGTAACAGATCTAGGCACACCAACTGGAGGAAACAAGTGGGAATATAAATGGTTTTGCTCTCCTGGTAAGGGGCACGAACCTGCATGTCTCATGGATTAAATGTATCTGAGGATGTTGCTGGGCAGGGGAGGACCCAGCTCTTTCTGTGTTTGAGGGCTATATTAGCACTGACCAGGATATTGACTTGTCAAAACATTTGCATTTTCCTTTAAAGTAAATTCATGAAAATGTGTTTCGATGGGGCTGGCTGGTTCTGAAAATCCACACTCGGTTTAAAAGCAAGCACTAAGTCTCCCCAGTTCTCGCTATGGACGTATGATGCTGAATGCGCTTTGCTAATGTTTGTCTAGATTCTGGAAGAATCAAATGTTACCTAGAATTCGAACCTAGCAAACATGTTGTCTATTGAATTACTGCGCGCGCCTGTGTGTTTGTGTGTGTATGTCAAGGAGAAAAGTAGCTACCGCCGGAGATAAATTATTTAACATGATTTTTCCTGTATTGTGGAGAGCCAGGCTGAGCCTCATTTTTTGGATTATGATTTGTATTATGAAATGCTTATCAAATGTTTTCCAAAGATTAGTTTAATTTTAATTAAATAAACCTTTCTCAAGAGGAGGCTCCCAACTATTTCTTGTACCCAGAGGCTAACGTACTTGTTGGTTTTAATTATTTTCTGCTGTTACCCAAACTGCTTTGGGTACTCCTGCCCAATTAAATCAAAGGCGCAGGTTCCTTATACACAATATGTTTAATATTTAATTTTAATTAAATTAATTAAATTGTTTATTTAATTTTATGTGCATTATTGTGCGCAGAATGATGCAAAATTCATGATAGTAAGAATCAGGGTAGGGAGGTGAGTCGGAGAGAGCTTTCGCACAAGCTAATTACGGAGCTTCAAGGAAACTTCCCCATCATTTCCAGGGAAACACGCTTCCAGAACCTGAACTTGCTCTCACAGCGGTCCACGACCGGCAGCCCCCTCGGATGCGGGTTTGTTGGCCTCTTTCACCCTGAGCTCGCCTTGCACTTGGAAGCGGCCACAGCTGCTCGCGGAGGCAAGGCTACGTGCGGGCATGTACACGCTCACGCCGTTGCCACGGCTCACGCTCCAGTGACATTTCCTATGCTGCCGAACCGGGAGCCGCCAGCGCAGCGCTCCTGGAAAGGACCAGGTTCTCCCAAAGACGCAGGCAGAAACTTCCAGTAATGTCTTCCCACTCAGGAAGGGCCCGTTCTCCTGGCTCTGCGTGGCCGGATCCGGGCCAGTGCTTATAAATGCGGAGGCTTGGCAGAGGGCTCCCCTTAGGATGGGGAAGCAGTTCCTTTCGGGGAGGGGGCCGTTGGCTTGGCTCCGTTTCCATTACGGTTTGCATCTTTAGGGCACAGTTTTGTGTGTGTGTGTGGTTTTTTGTTTTGTTTTGTTTTGTTTTGTTTTGTTTTGTTTTTGCCTGAGTGTTTTCCTCTGCACTGTAAGAGGCTCAGCTGTCTCCTACTAGGGTGTTTCGTTCCCGGGAAATCTGTTTTCACAGACATAGGAAATAGACACCCCAGATTTCTCTCATCTGAGTTGGGTCTAAACCAAGGGGCCCTGGAATAAAAGGTCTGAAGTGCCTAGGTGAACGCAGCCCGCTGAATTTTGAGGCATTTTATTATCTCTCTTCCCGATGTTCCTGACTTAGGAATAATGACATTATCACCATCGTGGCCGGGCACTGGGGGCACCTGGGCCAGATTTTCCAAACTTGACCTTGTGAAGTGACGCACTCGCTAAACGCCTTTTTACTTCAGGGTTTTGCACATCTGGGCCACGGGTGACCACATTTACACAATTCATCACGCTATACATTTTTTCTTGGGGGGGGGGTGGACTGTTTCTTTCCTGCAGTCTAATGCTGATTGAGACTTGTTAACTGAATTAAGTGAAATATAACCTTTAACGTGATTAGCTCAGCTGTTGGGAGAAAAAAAAAAGGAGAGGAAAAAACAAATGGAAAGAAGGAAGAAAGACAGTGAGAAAGGAAAAAGAGAGAGAATTAATGCCCTTAGGTGAAGTTCTTTCTGTTCCTACCAACCACCTTACTTGAGGACGGGGTGCTAAAAATAAACTCTCTCTTTGCTGTTGTTGTTTCTTTGCCTTTCCCCCCCTAAGGCTGGTTTTGTTTCAGTAGATTAAATATTATCATAAAAGTAGCTGATGATGCAGTAAATTAAAAATCAGGTTGTGGAATATTTTGCAAAAGCCTTATTATATCTACGGCACTTACCCAGTGGAGGCAGGCACTCGTGTTAAACCCAAAACGTTTGTCAGGATGAATTTCTGCCTCACGTAAGGGTTCGGGAAGTACGGCGAAGCACAATTAGCCCGAATGGAAAACAAAAGTGTACAAAAGAATAAACAAAGTAAAAAGTGAGTTTAGAAGGAAATTAGCATTGGCTCCCTGTGTGTAGAAAAAATAACTTCCTCACTCTTGCTTTATGCTGCACATCTGTAAGCTTAAAACCATTTGTAGTATAAAACACACACCTTGCATAGTTGCAAGAAATGTATCTGAGGACAGATGCAATCGAATTTGTGAGACACTGCTGTGTTACCACGTTTAGCATCAAATTATGAATTAAACAAGAAGAATGAATAACAAATTAGGATTCGCCTAAGCTTAGCTTTGTGCAGTGGGACAATGAAAATTTATTTGAATTCTATTCCTTGATGAGGTTACAGATTTTCTCCCCACAGAAGATACCCATTAATGCTGTGGAGACAATTGTTGGAAGTTCATCTTCTGTGCACATTTTAGAAACCTTTTCATGGAAGCAGGAAACTCCTGTGCAGATTTCGATTTTTAGAAAAACCCCTGTCCTATGTAACTTTTCGTTTGCAACTCCCAATGGAGGAATGATTTGTTAGAAATATTTTGAAGATGATATCAGAAATAGCAATGCTGAGTTGTGTTGTGTGTGTGTGTGTGCTTTTTTTTGTTGTTGTTTGTTTTGTTTTGCTAACGTGTAAGAACAACAATTGTTAAAAGATTTGGGCTCTTAAGAGTACTACAACAGGCTAAGACGTGAGAGGCTTCTTACATCTGGACTGTTTGAGAAAGAAAGAAAATGAGAGAGAAAGAAAGAGCAAGGAAGAAGGAAGGAAAGAAAGAAAGAAAGAAGGAAAGAAAGAGAGAGAAAGAGAGAGAGGAGGGAGGAAGGAAGGAAGGGAGGGAGGGAAGCAGGGGAGAAAGAAAGAAAGAAAGAAAGAAAGAAAGAAAGAAAAGAAAAAAGAAAGAAATAAAGAAAGAAAAAAGAAAGAAAAGAAAAAAGAAAGAAAAAGAGAAGAAAAGAAAAAAGAAAAGAAAGGAAGAAAGAAAGAAAAGAAAAGAGAGGAAGAAAGGAAGAACGCTAATTTCCAAAGCCAACTGCACTTTTAGAAGTACAGTCAACTGTTCTCCTCACCTAACTGGAACCGGGAAATAATGTGTTGTGACCCTGGCTAATGCCTTCACCACATGCTGAAATTGGGGCGAAGAAAGGAAAGGTGGCTGGAATACTCACAAGGGAGCAGACAAGCAGACAAGTTAGATATAGTGGGAGCCATTTCTTGTGTTGCTGGATGTGAGAAAACTTTTCAAGCTCTTAATGTAACCCATATGCATCATCATCCCAGGCTTATTAAAGAGGCTAAATAGATAGATGTATAAAATAGACATAAAAATATCACCTGGACACATACTGAGAATATTTTGGGAAATTAAACAAAGCATAACCCAGTATGACTGCTGGTTATTTGCTACAGAAGCGTATGTTATACCTAAGTGATGTCACCTTAAATTTTTAAAGCAGCTTTGTGTCTTTGAAGAGTTTGAGGGTTACAGGAAAGTGGTGGAGACTGTTGCCTATTTTTACGATTATTGTAACAGTTACAGGTTTTCAGCTGAGTTCATTCTCCAGAGAAGGAAGGCTTCTTTCTTTCGGAGGCTGGATTTGATGCAGTTTGGGTAGTTTTATTAGGGCTCCTGTCTCCCTTGAAGCAGACACACGGGGCTTCACACACAAGATGAGCTTAGAAAATAAAATCACAGTTAAGGGTATGCAAATAGCGGGTTGCTTAAACAAAATAGCTAGGTTTAGTCAGAGGAACAGCTCTGATGGATTGTTTTCAAGTAGGTGTCTCTGTGGTTTCACCTCGCCTCCCTTCCAGCCTGTCTGCATCTAGAGACGCAGTCCCTGCCGGCTTGCTGGGTCCTGCTCGCTGTCACCTTTGAGATCTGACAAAAAACTGGGCCAAACCCCGACGCTCCCCTCTTTCCGCCCTTCCCTTCCAAGTCCAAAGCTTGTCCAGTGCCCTTGCCCTAGTATTTCTGCTCTGGGGCCTTGAGCCGTAAGTAGTTCACATAGTATGTTAGTTTTTGTCTCTTAATTTCAAAAGTTGGGAGCTAGGGAGGTAGTGTGTGTGTGTGTGTGTGTGTGTGTGTGTGTGTGTGTTTGGTGTAACCCGTCTTGGAAATCAATCACCAAAGTGACTTCTCAGAGGTCTTACAAATCTCGTATTGGCTCCCTCCTCCTGCTGACCCCCCTCGCCCTCTCCCTGCCTCCACCCCAACGTGCTAATCACATTCAGGCCAAAGGCAGGACTGGGCTACCTGGCTGCAGCCCAGAGGACATTTTATTTTATTTACAGATGAGCTGTTAACCCCTGAAATATGGATTCATCTGGAAGCTGAGACACAAGGAAGGCTAGCCTGCTCGGGAAATTTTAGCCCAGAGCTGCAGTAGTACTCACCTTAATTAGCTGTGTCATTCAGAACAGAGCCGACAGGCCAGCAGGCCCGGCAGGAGGGGGCCGCCTGGCCCCCTCCCAGCCTTGCCACCCAAGGGGACATGCAAACATGTGTGCAGCCCAGGGCCTGGCCTCAGAGTGGATTCCACTCCAGGCTCTGATGGGATCTCTGCTTTCTTTCACCAAGTGGGTTCCAAGGCGATGATGTCACGCCTGGGTTTATACACTTTTGTGTGTATTTCTAAATGACGGTTGACCTCTTTGAAGCAATGACTTCGCAGGGACACGCCCTTCTTCCCACAATACTGTAACTACTCATGATCTGTGAAGAGCCTCTCTTTCAGAACTACCTTTATGACTTAGTTTACAAATCACATATTAATACACATGCCCTGTCACAGACACATAAAAGCGGTCTTGTGATTTTATATCCAAACCTCACTCTTGCTCAAAATGGCATTTCCCAGTGTGGTCACTCACCTATTCATCAGACTTGGCTCGAAAGGACTTTCGACTCTTTCCCAAATTCGGATCTGCCTTGAAGCAAGAAACTTCTCTACCACGGGGGATTTCCAACACACTTCCTGAAGCGTTCTTAGGGGTTTTAGGCATGGCAGTATATTTGGAAGAAACTTACGAGTCCCTGGGTGTCTCTTGGAAGGGGACAAAGCATGCTTTGGATGTGAAAGTTGCGCGTTGGTGCGAATTCCGTTCTCAAAACAACTTAGCCAGTACATCTGCCGTCCTGCACCCTACCTCGCCACACCAAGCCAGCCCGGACCTTGCTCCTCTGGTCGCTGGAGAAGTAGTGAATATTTGTTTGAATTTCAAGCAAGGTAGGGTGGCAGGTTCCTCAGATGCAAATCAAATGGCCTGGTTTTAAGGGCACGATGAAATGGGAGAACCTGGCAGTGCTATGTCTTGTAGCAAACTCTTTACTTGCATTTTTAAGACTTTCCTCCCCATGATATATAGATGTGCAGATAACAGGGATGTATAAAAATTCATTAGCCATGAAGCAAGTTCTGAGAATATCTCGCTGATGACAGAAGACCTAATCCTCAGCAAGCATGGTTTTTTTCGTTTGTTTCCAAGCGTTTCTTACGTCTATATGTTATATCTATATTTTTTTATGTAATATGTATATATTTTATGCAACCTCAGGATGCCCCACCCTTTCTCCTACAAGCAAGGACTCTGGAAGAGGGCTAATGAGGAGAGCAGTAGAATACACCCTGTGGGGGGGGGGGGTCTGAGCACGTGGCATTGGTAAAGCAAGGACTCCTCAAACAATTTGGGGGGAGGTGATTTGATATTTGACATTTCCTTATACCTAAATTTCTGGGTAGGGCTGTTATATCTTGAATTGCGTTTGTGGGCACTCTAAACCAGCCAGTGCATGATAGAACCCTACGCCGCCTGCGCGGGAGGAGGAGCCCAGAGTCAAAGCCCCCGGAGGGGAGGGGCGTGCTTGCGTGCCTGCCTTCGTGGAGGGGCTGAGGCGGGGCTTCAGGGCCTCCCACTGGAGGGGTGTAACGTGGGGTAACTTGTCTGGCAGCCTTGACCACCATCCCTGGGAAGCTAGGCTGCTCTTTTCAGGACAGGATACTGTGGCCAGCTTTTGCCACCGGCGGTGTGATCTTAACTAGGACCTTTGTCATCTCTGGATGTGAGCCCATCATTTGCAAGATAAACTGATCAGATTAGCTGAACAGCACCGCCTACTTGAGGTCCTTGACAGGAGGGTCCTGGGGAGGAGGGACCTATGTTTTCAGGCGAGGGCTGGAAGGACCTCTGTACTCTCTGCTGGCTAAGGCTGCCCTTGCCGACCACACTTGACCTTTCCCTGCTTTGGGCTGGGCTGGAGGAATAGGAGTTCGTTGTGCTCATGGATGCTGTTTCATGCTGACCAGGAGCTCTGGCTGGCAGTTATACGTGTGTTTGATTAAGAAAAATGGGACAGTGATGGTACTGTTATTTAATAAATATTTAAAAGTCAATAACATTTGTAAGATACCTGGCATACGTTGGTCCTTAGTAAGCAATGGTCATCATTATTATTAATATTATAACTTGTGGGGTCGGCAAGAGCTCCTAAAAGGTAGACCATAGCAGGGACACTCATGGCGAGATGATTGGGAGCCCAGGTGGGGCTGCTTTCCATACCTTTCCAGGAAATAATACAGTCTTGGGTTCTGCTGGGTGCAAGCTCCTGGTGCAGGAGGATAGGGTGGGCATGTGGGGCCACTAAACCCCGGGGAGCAGAGGCTCTAGCCCGGTTTCACCTAGAGCCCACCCTTCTCCTAACTCCTTCTTAGCCCTGAGCTGGCCCCAGACTGCTGGGGGCACCGGCAGCCCAGCTCTGGTGGGCAGAGTCTTGAGTTTGGACCTCAACAGCCTAAGAGTCCAGCTGCTTGACCGTTTGCTAACTGTGGGTCATGTACTCTGATGAGAATAGGGATGGGGTTCGGGAGGGACGTGAGACTTAAAAACATTTTTTTAAATGTTTATTTATTTTTGAGAGAGAAAGGAACAGAGCGTGAGCAAGGGAGGGGCAGAGAGAGGGGGAGACACAGAATCCGAAGCAGGCTCCAGGCTCTGAGCTGTCAGCACAGAGCCCGATGTGGAGCTCAAACCCACACACCAAGAGATCATGACCTGAGTGGAAGTCGGACACTTAACCTATGGAGCTACCCAGGTGCCCCTGAGACGTGAGACTTAAAAGGGATGGTTTTCTTCCTCATTGAGTTTTACATCCAGTTCATGACAAGGTAATGCAATTCAGGATCCAACTGCAAGGTTGCTTTCATAGAATTTTATGCTATACATCATAATAAGAACAACAATTTACTGACCGTGTCCTATTTGCCAAACACTCTCTGGGATATTCACATACATATTCTCTCACTGAGTTTTAATTTTTATCTTTCATAGAGTTTTTATTCTCATAAAATAGAGTTTATTTTCTCATAGAGTTTTTCGAATAGCCCTGTAGGGTGTACCAGTATTTCCCTTTGATAATTTTGGGCACTGATGCTCAGAAAGGTTAAGCAACTTGCCCAAGATTGCACAGCTAGGAGGTGGTAGGCCTGGGACTTAAAGCCCATGCTCTATTTATTTATTTATTTATTTATTTTTGAGAGAGAGAGAGAGAGAGAGAGAGCATAAGTGGGGGAGGGGCAGAGAGAGAGGGGGGACAGAGGATCCAAGGCGGGCTCTGCACTGACATCAGTGTGCCCGATGTGGGGCTTGAACTCATGAACTGCGAGATCATGACCTGAGCCGAGGTTGGAACTGAGCCACTCAGGTGCCCCAAAGCCCATGCTCTGTCTAAATATTCAACACTTGCTGCAATCTGATGAAATAACCTACAATATGAAAAAGACAAACATTAGCAAGTTTCTGAAGAGTCATAGAGTGAAAGTTAATCCAGAAATGCTTCCAGGAAAAAGAGAGTTTCGAATTGGCTATTGAAGGAGAGAGGGTGCAGGAAGCAGGGGACGGAAGGGTAGGTTGTGGACTGAGCTAGGGGCAGCATGTGTACAGGAGAGAGACAAGAGCTGGAATGCTGGTTCTGGGGTGATGGTGGAAGGCTGACCTGCTCTGAGGGTCAGGTTGAGAGTGATGCCACCATGGTTGCCGCTCTGGGGACAGGTGACATGGTTGGACATCTGTTTCTTTCCCAAGCCTTTGGCTCTGTCTCTCTCTGGCTACTAGGGACCTCTCTGCCCACTGGTGGCAAGGGGGCTCTGGCACTCCTGCTCTGTGGACAACAGTCAGATTCCAGGAAAACTTGGCAGAGGATTTACTTTCCTGCTCCCACCCCTCCTCCTGTCCTCCCTTTCTTCCTCCTCCCTTTTTCCCTCCCTCCCTCCCTCCCTTCCTTCCTTCTCCTCTCTCCCTCCTAATATTTACTTTTTATTTATTTATTTAAATTTTTTTAAATGTTTATTTATTTTTGAGACAGAGAGAAACAGAGCATGAATGGGGGAAGGTCAGAGAGAGAGGGAGACAGAATCTGAAATAGGCTCCAGGCTCTGAGCGGTCAGCACAGAGCCCGACGCGGGGCTTGAACTCACGGAACGCGAGATCATGATCTGAGCCGAAGTCGGACGCTTAACCGACTGAGCCACCCAGGCGCCCCTAATATTTACTTTTTAAAACTAGCATTTAAGCTATAATAAAACTTAATTAAAAAATCATTCATAGCGTAGCCGTACTGCTCTACTCTGAACCACCATTTTTCGCTTTTCTGCAGCCCCTTCTGGCTCCTGTCCATTTGTTCACATCATGTGGACAGTTGCAAACGTTGGCTAGAAACGATCTTTTATTTCATTTGACTTTGATATCAGAAACTTTTTTTCCTACATTGTCTTTGTGATCACAACATTATCAATGGTTGCCCATGTCCCACCGGGCCCAGGGATGCCTCGATGGATAGAAGCCAGTCACCGTGGCTGCATTTCTAGTTGCCTCTTTTGAGGGGGCTCCTTTATAGCTGATCTTGTCAGTGAGGGACATGTGAGGTGGGCAGGGACAGTGGGAACAGAGCACAGAGGGGTTGGGCTGCCCGGGGAGGGGAATAGGACGGGCAGTAAGTTAACTGACCGATGCCTCGGGGGTATATGTGGCTGGTGGGAGCCTGGAGAATGGGGTGTCGCTGCCAGGGTGGCTGATATTTATTTCTTGCAACCGTTAGGAGGATTGAACGAGATCATGTGTGCAAAGTGTCTAGCATTCAATACACATTAGTGTTTTCTTCCCTTCTCCTTTAGGTGGTCTTGAGCAACTCGGAAAGGTTGCTGATGAAGACAGCTGTCTCTGTATAAGGAAGCCTTGGCTGTGGGCCTGGCGAAATGATGGTCGGCCCAGTCATTCAACAGATGCCTGTGGAACACCTGCTACGCTCCAGAATATGGGCCTGAATGAGACAGGCAACATGGACCCTACAGTCTAGTCTGAGACGCAACCAAACAACAGGTAAACACAAAGATAAGAATTTGCTATCACGTTAGTTCTAGAAAAGGATACCAGATGCTTAAACTGGGAGTTCACTGGTGGCAGGGTCTGGAGGGGCAGCTGGGCGGAAAGCAGGCGAGAGGTTTTTGTCTCCAAATGCATTTTTCTTGAGTTGGGAGTTTATTTGGATGTGTCTTTGGGAGTTTATTTGCGATGTTGATTTGGAATGAGCCGCTTACGATTTTATGAGAGGAAGAAGCTAGTGTATGCTCTCCCCCAGAGCCCAGCCCCTAGCGCCAACTCCGTTGAGGGGATGATTAGTGTTTGAGCCAAGTTCTGCACAACAAGAGGGAACCAGCACGTGAGGTTCTGGGGGAAGAGGTGTGGGGCCAGGGCGAGCTCTCCGGGAGGTGTGGGGAGACGGGGCAGGGTGTGGTGAGGGAGGGCGTGGGGAAGCTGAGCAGGCAGGGCCTGCGGGTCAAGCCGGAGGCTATTAGGGTTTGATTTCCAGTGCAGGGAGTCATGGGGGGCTTTCAGCCGAGCTGGGGTGCCCTGATCTGACTCAGGCTTTAGACGTTTACACGCTGTAAGATATTTCAGATGAAGTGGTAAGTATGAACACAGCCCGAGGTGTGATCAGGTCTCTCTGGGAATGTCACCTGTGCCACGTCTTATTGGGTGAAATAGAATGTGAACTGGTGTAAGCAGACTACGAGCTGTGGCCAACAAGAGGCTCAGAAGAGACGCGGTAGTTGTGATGTTTTTGTGACCATGAGGCTAAGGGGAGACCTGGGGAGGTTTCTGGAAGAAGCCTGGGTGGGGGACAGCAAGTGACAGCGAGTGAGGCGTGGGGAAAAGGAATGCTGTGGCCGCGGTGGGCTGGGGTCCTCTGGGCATTGGATGCCTCTCCTTTTCCTTCTGGTGTGGCTCCCCCGGTCAATGACCTATGTCCGCGGACGTACCTTCTCCTGGGCCTCAAGCTGACGTACCTTCTCCCATGGCACTCGTGAACTTCCTTGGGTCCCCAGGGCCTGGCCACTGTTGCTTCTCTCGAATCTTCTCCGTCCCTGCTTCCACCAGGAAGGGATGGACGCAAGAAGGCTCGCGTCTCCAGGGAACACTGGGAAATACGGTGGGATTGTTGTGATTCTTTTCTGATTCTCTCGGAGCGAGTGCATGGCTATCACCTCACCTGGGTACACACGTTCGGGCATTTCTGGTCACATCAGCTGGAGTGGCTTCTTGCCCGCGTACAGCTCCTCTTAGGTGTAGCACCAAACACATGAGCCCCATCCACCAGGCCCTGGCTGCACGCACTTCTGCGCAGCCATATGCAACTCACCTCATCTGATGGATTCACATCCAAATGTTCAACACAAAAGGCTGCTCCAGCAGAAGATCTCTGGTCTCCTGCAGCCTCCCTCGGAGGCACAGTTCTGGGCACAATGCACTGCCCACCGGTCCCGACATGCAAATTCCATGGACAGGTGACTTTGAGAAGGTGGCTCGTGACCCCTTCGTGAGTCAGGAGACCAGTTCGCTGGATTGCAACTAACTTTCAAAAAAGGTGCAGTAGATAAATTTGAAACTAATAGGATGGGAAATAGGAGTCTGTTGGTCCTACGTAGTAAGGAGGAGCGTAATTTTGTGAGCTTTCTCCCCCCCGGAAAGATAGGTGTGTGTGTGTCCTAGACTGCCGTGTAATTGTTTTTGTTTGTACTGTGACTTGTGGCAAAAAATGTTTGAAAAGCACCACAAAACCTTGTTTCTTAGTGTAGCACTGTGATGGGCAGTATAAGAAGCCCTTTCCCCTTCCGTGTCCTCCGGAAATGCTGGCTGGTGGGGAGCCTGAACCCCCGTGGAGCTGGGTGATGTGGCCTAGTTGTGGCCCTGACTCGGGGTGGCTGGAGGGGTGAGGCTGGCATTGTCTGGTGGGCTGGCAGAGGGAGGAGTCAGGAGATGCTTATAAACCTGAGTTGACAGGACCGGTGGGTGGGTTGGCGGGGGGAGGGCGGGCGGCAAAAGCTGAGGCTCGGGGCAGGTTTGGGTGTGGGGTGACTGAGGCTGGGAATACAGGAAGAGGGCAGACTTGTCTTTTGTGAAGATCGAGAGTGAGATTTGTTACAAATGTATTGAGTTTGGGTGGCGGGGAGCCTTTTAGTTGGGCATGGCCGTGGCGGTCCTGGGTAGGGTCTGGGAGAGAGTATGGCTCAGAGGTGTAAGTTTGGGGTCTGTTGCATGGGCGGGAGCAAAAGTGGGCTCAGGGGAGGGGACCCAGGGGGCCAAGAAGAGTCCCGAGAAGCACTGCTATGCAAGGGAGGACCAGAGGCAGGGACACCGTGATGGGGGCGAGGAGGAGGTCCTGGAAGCCGCGGGACCGGGGCAAGTTCCAGGGAAGGGACACAGCCTGCTGTGTCCACTGAGCACAGGATCTAACCAAAGAGGAGATCTGAATCACCTAGAAGGCTACTAGGGACTGAACCTCATGCTGCTGGCTCAGTGGGCCAGTGAGCCTCAGACACCTGCCAGGACATCCCTCAAGGTGACATCATCAAGAGCCAAAAAGGAAGAGAGTGAGGCGGGGGCAGGGTGGCGGGAGAACTGCCCTGTCAAGCTGGCAGCACCACTGGCCCCCCTTCCGCTCGGCTGACGAGTGACACAGCCCCCTCCGGCAGCAAGGGACATCTGGAGGCATGAGTTATAACCCTGGCCATCAGGAGCTCCCCTCACTCTCCATGGGCCTCATTTCCTGATCTCAAAATGAATAGGATACCACCAGAAAAATCTCTTCGATCTCTGCCTTCTCTAAAATTCTTTGAGGCCATCTGTGAAATGGGGTTGATCATCCTTGCCCTGCTTCCTTCACAGGCAGAACCCCTTTTGAGACTCGTCAAGAACCACCGAAGCAAGGGTGTTAAGATTATGGTTGTCCTTCCGGGTATTTACCCGAAGAAAAGGAATACACTAATTTGGAAAGAGACATGTGCCTCTATGCTTATCGCAGCATTAGGTACAATAGCCAAGACATGGAAACAGCCCAGGTGTCCATCGATAGATGAACGGATTAAACAAAGATTAAACAAATGGATTATACAATGGAATATTACTCAGCCATAAAAAAGAATGAAATCTTGCCATGTGCAACAACATGGATGGGCCTAGAGAGTATTACGCTAAACGAAATAAGACAGACACCACATGATCTCACTCAGAGTAGAATCTAAAAAAGAAAACAAACGGATAAGCAAACGAACCACAACAAAAAGTAGAAAGAGACTCATGACTGCAGAGAACAAACGGATGGTTGCCAGAGGGGTGGGGCGTTAGGGTGCAGAAAAGAGGTGAAGGTGATTCAGAGATAGAAACTTCCAGTTATAAAATAAATAAGTCACCGGGATGAAAAGTACGGCGTTGGGAATACCGTGAATAATACTGTGATAAGGGGCGCCTGGGTGGCTCAGTCGGTTAAGCGTCCGACTCTTGGTTTTGGCTCAGGTTGTGATCTCATCTTTCGTGAGATTGAGCCCCACGTCGGACTCTGCTGACAGCATGGAGCCTGCCTGGGATTCTCTCCCCACGCCCCTCCCTCCCTCACGCTATCTCTAAATAAATAGATAAATAAACAATAAAAACTAATATTGTTGTAAGTTGGCGTGCTGACAGATGGTAACTAGGCTTACTGTGGCGACCATTTCATAAGGTATATAAGTGTTGAGGCATTATGTGATATGCCTGAACTAAGACTGTATATCACCCGCACTTCAGTTAGAAATTAAAAAAAAAAAAAAAGGATTATAGTGGTTAATAACTAGATTCAAACTCAGCGGCCTGATTTAGCCGGGTGACGGTTAAATCCCTCATTTCCTTTCTTTTCCCTCCCCATCTCCCCACCCCTTTGCCACTGTATTCTCAAACTTGTGCAGAGGGGTATTGGTACAAATTGGGGGATAGGAGGAACTGAGGCAGAAACCTGTTAACCTAGTGAGTAATTGTTGGGGGCCAACGGGGTTCAGCTCTCTGTTAGATGCTGTGGTTACCATGGAGACCAGGATACAGGATTGGCCCTGTAGGCTCCCCACTGCTGGTGCCCAGCAGAACCACCCCTGCGGCGTTTCATTTTTTTTTTTTTAACGTTTATTTATTTTTGAGACAGAGAGAGACAGAGCATGAACGGGGGAGGGTCAGAGAGAGGGAGACACAGAATCTGAAACAGGCTCCAGGCTCTGAGCTGTCAGCACAGAGCCCGACGCGGGGCTCGAACTCACGGAGTGCGAGATCATGACCTCAGCCGAAGTCGGCCGCTCAACCGACTGAGCCACCCAGGCACCCCGACCCCTGCGGCGTTTCAAACTCAGGTTCCACAGGTGGCCTGCCAGCCCCACCTATCTCAAAGCTTCAAGGAGGCGACCTTGGCGTGCGTCTGTTTAAAAAGCCCCATAGGGGATATAGTTGCACTTGGAAAGCTGAGGACCACCGAGAGGGAAGACAAGAAGTCGCTCCCTGAGATGGAGTGGGAAGTGCTAGAAGAAAGTGGGGTGGTGAGTACTGGGACAGAGTGCTAAGGAAACCCAGAGCGGGGGTGTGTGAACACGGATGCAGTCAGGGAAGACTTCCTGAAGGAGATGCTGTGCACGCTGAATTTTGAAGGACGTGAGAAGAGGGAGTGGCATGTGCGAAGGCACGGAAGCTTTAAGTGGATGGTCACAGGCTGCCCTAAAGTGTGTGCACATGAGGTGCACGGTCCGGGTTAGGGGTGTGCCTCATCGGCAAACCCACGTGTGACCCTGAGAAAGTCTCTTTGCAGAGCCATCCCTCTTCTCAAGTACTCAGGCCAGCTTCCATCACGAGGCTGGGTGTTTTAGCTAGGGAACCAGTTCCTGTTAATAATGGATTTATGCGAACAGGGGTAGCAACCTTATTAAGCCACACTAGGGTGAGAGGCGGGCTTTCCTCAGATTTCCCCAGGATCAGGCAAGAACGAGTGGGTTAATTTACCAAGCCCTCATTATGGGCAGGTCTGGTCTGCATTGTTGTTCGCTATTGCGAAAGAAGTATTATTCTCACCATCTTAGCAGGTCAGAGAGGTGGAGTGATTTGCCCGAGGTCACACAGCAAGGGAGTGGAGAGCCAGGACTTGGGTCTAATCCTACTTGGACACACAGTGGGGTGGCTAAGAGTGTGGAAGCCAAGCTGCCCGGGCTTGACTCCCTAATCCACGTTTCCGAGGGATCTTGGGGCAAGTTCCTTCAGCTCTGTGCCTCAGTTTCCTCATCTTTAAGAGGGCGAGGCTGACAGAGCCTTCCTGGTAGGGCTGTTGTGAGGACTGAATGAACAGTGCCTGCTCCTGGCAGGTGCCCAGCAGGCCGCCTTGCTGGCCACGGTCATGCTCACCCCCCAAAGCTGGGCTCCTGCCTTGTCACACACAGGAAACAGGCACGAGCGCCTCAGATTTGGTGGTGCCAAGACTGACCCCCCAGCTCTGACATTCTGGAATGGATTTTTCTGGAAACCCAGCTGAGGTCCTGCGATAACGTGCCCGGAGGCAGGTGGATTATCCCTCTGAGCTTCCTGAGCACCCTGTTTGCGCAGCGCAGCGGAGGCACATGGAGGGAGGATAGCAGTCCTCCCTGCCGTCTGGGACGCTGTAGGGCTCGTGTCAGGAGGCCCGGCTGCCGTGGAGGGCCCTGTGGGAACTGTGGGCGTAAAAGCAAACTGGGCTGTTGTGGAGAGGGCGCTGGCCTACCTGCTCCAGAGGCAGACAGGATCAAACTCCGGGATCAAACTCCGGAAGCGGCAGATTTTCTGCAAGTGCTCAGCGTGCACAACCTCTTGCCGCAGTTTCTAAAGGGCCTGTGTGCAGGGGCGAACGCCGTGGCAGGGCGCGGGGCCGTCAGAGGCTGCCAGGGCATGGCTGGGGGGCAAGTGGAGGCCTGCCAAGTGGGACTGCAGCCCAGGCAGGGGGGCTGGGTGGAATTTCTGTGGAAATGAGCCCGACAGAGGCAGGTGGTGTGTGTGTGTGTGTGTGTGCGAGCACACGCATGCAACATGATGGCAACCCACACTCAGAAGGGTGCCTCCTGGAAGCCTCGTGAAGCTGTGTGAGAAGAAAGCCAGAGACAAAGGGCTGGAAGGAACAATGCCAGTGCAGATGGGCAGGAGTCCGAGCCCAGGGTTGGGGCCTGCCGCTTCCAAGACCCCACCTCTGGGCCTGCTGGAGGTGGGAGGGGGCTGAGGGCCCAGGGCAGGATGGCGGTCAGGGCTGGGGCACTCCCGACGGGGCTTCTTCTATGCCATGGGAGAAGCAGAAGATATCGCCTGCTTCTCTCTTGTGGGTCGACTGGGGTGGAGAGTCGGGGCCGTTCTCCAGAAAAGTGTCATTTGAACCCATTATGAAAGTCAAGGGGCTTCTGAAGTCGGCCCCGACCGTCCCGGCAGTGTGGGCACAATTATGATTTTAACTCAGCCAATTCAAAATAGCAACGGTTTCCTGCCAGGCCCTCTGGGAACCTGCATGTCTTCAGTGCCTATTGGCATAGGAGAGGTGTTCAGGGAGGGGATATCGAAGAGGAACGCTTGTGCCGGGTTATCCAGGCGGGCTGAAGACCATTCCGGACGCCACAAGGGGCACCGAGCAGCTTAGCAGATGAGGGCCTCACCGCCAGGGTCCCAGCGCACCCCCAGACACCCAAACGCAGCCATGATGGTTTAACACGATCAGTAATGACAGTGGCAGCAGCTACCATGTGTAAGCGTTTGCTATGCGCAGGGCACTGTTCTAGGTGCTTTACGCATGTTATGTCATTTAACTGCTGTGAGAATATGTGATGGGGGAATTATTAAGCCCCTTTTCCTAACAAGGAACCTGAAGCACACGGAGTTCAATTTACGTGCGTGAGGTCCCAGGGTGAGTGCTGATCCTACAGGGAGGAGAGGATGAACACCGTTTTGCAGCTGAGGAACCTGAAGCCCAGAGAGACCAAGGTATCCAGGGTCATTTAGACGTGCACGGAAACCCGCACTTGCCTGGCCAGTCCATGGGCACGTAGGGGCCTTGGCGTGGCCTGTGTAGACCCTTGACTGCATTCATGCTGTGTGTGAGCTGTTGCCTGAACCCAGGCTTTCTGACCTGAAACACAGGCATTTTCTGCTGGAGACCCTCAGATACCCTGAGTCCCTGTAGCCCCCTGGTCCCCCCTGGGCTGCTGGCACCCTGATGCATGCTCTGCCTGCCAGGAGCAGGTGTCCCCAGCCATTCAGCTCTCTCAACAGGTGCTCCCAGGCTGAGGACGGGATTCCTTGGAGACACCTGCGGTCTGTGCTCCGCACAGCACAAGCCTCTACATCCGAAGCAGCTTGACTAACTGGGCATCCTCTTGCTGGACCCTATGAGGGGCTCAGACCTCATCGTGGCTTCTAAACATTTGGGGCCCACGATTCTAAACATTTGGGGCCCAATGGATTCCACGATTCCATTGTTTAAGTAGCATGTTATTCAAAAGTTTAGTAAGACAACAGTGGCCCTGAGCTGGCTGAAGATGGAAAGTTCCCAGCAGCCTGTCAGCCAGCCTTGTCTGGACGCTGTGCCAGCCACGCCTCAGGGCCTCCTGGGTCCGTTGGAGCACATTTGAACCTCTGTGAAACAGGTGCTTTTGGATGTCCCATCTAACCCTAACACCGTGTCCTGTGGAGAAGCTTGAACATGCAGTACGGCTCTGTCTTTGGGGTCCAGGCCTGCTTCCTGTCTGTTTTGGGTAGCAGAGAAGGCTGGAAGTAGAGAGAAAGGGTAAAAGTCTTCTGTGTCCCTCTGGCCTTCATCCCACGAAGCAAGTGAGTGCACTTGTCAGTTTTATGCAAACAGACGTGTTTAATTTTTTTAAGTTTATTTATTTTTTTGGGTGGGGGGAAAGCCAGAGAGAGAGAGAGGGAGAGAGGGAATCCCAAGCAGGCCCCGTGCTGTCAGCGCAGAGCCCGACGTGGGGCTCGACCTCAGGAACTGTGACATCACAACCTGAGCTGAAAGCAAGAGTCAGAAGCTTAACGGACTGAGCCACCCAGGTGCCGCCAGACCGCGTTTTGGTCTCATGTCTTCTAGTTCCTAGCCGAGTGACCTTGGGTAAGTCATTCCACTTACGCAAGCCTGTTTCCTCTCCCTGCAGGGGGTGCTTGGCTTAAGGCACATAGCACACAGCCTGGCTTCTGGCACCCGGTTCAGACGCAGCACCAGCTTGTCTCCGGGGGGGGGGGGGTGGGGTCTGGCCCTGGCAGGCATGTGGTGTCAAGGGTGGACCCAGGCTTTGCTTCTGGCGAAATGGGGAGGTGAGCCAAGGTGCTGTGGGCTCCTCCTTCCTTTCAGCTGCCCCTCTTCTCTCTGCTTCCCTTTGATGCCACAAACACAGCTGTCGTTGCCGTGAAATTACCCAGCCCCATAGCTTGCCTTCTCAAGGTCACACACTCTTTGGGTCTCGAAAGGAGAACATCAGCAAGTCGGCTCCACGGAGCTCTTTTCCCAGACACGGCTGTGAATCTTGTGCACATTCTAGAACTCTACTGTGCTCTCCCAGCTGCCTGCACGGGGGGGCGCCTGGGGGGCACCCGGCCTGCTCACCTCTCTGTCCTCAGCATCTATTCCCAGCCCAGGACATTTCAAACAGGCAATTTCAATGGAGCATTTGGGTATGATGGTCTTACTTATTTCTGATCCAAAAGAGTGATACGGAAGGTAGAAATGTCTGGCCAGCCCAGGGGCTATAAGAGAAGATTCCCTTTGGCAAAAGTCTTTGGCGAAGACCCTAATGCCCTTTAAATCATGTAAGTGTCTATGTGACAGGCCTTTGCTGTGAAGCCCGAGGGGGAGGGTTTGGGGTTTTGTTGGGGAGACACGTTTTTGACCTCAGAAAATGTCAGTTGAGGCTGTGGGTTAGGGCAGGAGGGAGAAAGGGACTTCTTATACCCACACCAGGACCTTCTCTGTGAGGCTGGAGAGGAATTCTGCGACCAGAGCAAGCCATTCTCGATGCCAGGGAAGGAGCTCTTTGTCTCCGTGGTAGCCAGAGAAGATGTAGGATGGATGCCAGGAAGAAATATAAATTTCCCAGGGGAGGTCACAGACCAGCTAAAGGAAATCGGCATTTGTCTGGAAAACCATGATGGCGGTACCCAAGGCCAGTGCAGCTGCCGCTGTCCAGATCCTTTGGAGCGTATTACTCGGCCCAACGCCCCCAAGTCTGTGTTGCGTATGTTATCCAGGGAATAAAATACACGTGTGTGTTTTCCTGCACGAGCACAGCTACTGCAGCGTGGGTCTAAATTGTAACTCCAAGAGCAGAGTCAGCGGGCTTCGGGGACTATCCACGTGTAAGGTGACGCTTTGGAGGCGTTGGCAGGAAGGCTGAAGTTAAATGCTGTGTGCAGTAACTCAGATTCCCGTCTGCTTTGTGCTCTGGAGGCCAAAGAGGGTCGGGTCTGAATTCGTACACCACCCCGGTTGCCCGGGGGAGGTGCCAGTAGAGGCTTGCCCAAAAGGTGGGGGACAAGAATCTGCAGCCCAGCGTAGGCAAGCCCTTTTGCCAAGGGGAGGTCTCTGCCTCCAAGAGCAGTGCCCACTAGGAGAATGGACAGCAAGACCCTTGGCTCAGGGATATCTATTTCTCTGATTCGGACGCCAGAGCTGACCACGAGTTTCTATAGCATGTAGTCAAACCCCTTCATCCCACAGGCCAGGAAACCGATCTGGAGCTGTTGAATTACTGGCAATTGCAATTTCAGTGGTCATTTTAAACATCTCTGATCCCTTAGGGTAGTATCAGCATCCCCAAACACCACTGTATTTATTAAGTAACCCACAGTTTGGGACAGGGTTGAAACTAGAATCCAGGCTATATATATATATATATATATATATATATATGACCTCTTAGGGAAAAAAAAAACTAATGCCATAAGCAAAATGAAATGAAAAACTGGGGGACATGTTTGCAGTTCATCATACCGGGAAAGAGTGAATTTCTTTAATATATAAGGAGCCATTATAAATTAATAAGAAAAGAACAAACACCCCAACAGAAAATTTGTCAGAGAATATACATCATTTATACTATAGGAAGTTCAAATGGCTCTTAAAACATTCGCAGAGTTGTTCAGCTTCATCCATAATAGCAGAGATACACCTTTAAAACATGAGGCAATGCTTTTGACCTATCCAATCGGCAAAGATCAAAAAGGCTCACATCACCTAATGCTGGCCTAGGTTGTGGGGAAACAGGCACTTTTATACAACGTTGGTGGAGGCATACGTTGATAAAATCTCTACGAAGAGCGATTTGATAATAACTATCAAAATGAGACATGCACATTTCCATTCACCCCCCGGAATTTTCCCCATACATACGTTAACACACTTGCAAAGTGAGCACGTATGAGGCATATCAACAAAGGAGTGGCAATCACAGAAGATTTAAGAGTCAAGTAATTAAAAACCTACCTAAATAGAGGACTTCTTAGGTAAATTATGGTATATCTATATAATAAACCATTATACGGCCATTAAAAAGAATGAGCCAGCTCTCTGTATGGATATGGAATAATCCCTAATGTATATTGTTATGGGAAAACACTGATTGCAGGATAAATTGCAACCATCTGCATGAACAGTAATATATATGCATATATATACACATACACACATACATATGTGTGTGTGTGTGTGTGTGTGTGTGTGTGTGCACCTATGTCGGTGCATACATCTTTAAAATTGCTTATATTTTAAGCTTATATTTTAACGCACAGATTATCTTTGGATAAAAATAACAACAGTGGTTGCCTCTGGGAAGGAAAACTGGATGGCTGAGTGATGGGGTGGAGGGAAACTTTTCACAGTATGCCGTTTTGTCTCTTTTGAGTTTTGTCACATGTATGCATATTCCTGGTTTTAAAAAATGACGGATATTTAATTCAGCTACCAGAGATTCAGAGAGGGGAGCCTTGGCGCCAGTCTCACCCATCATGACAATTTCACCTTGGGCGATCGTGGCCTTGGTGAGGCACCGGCCAGGGAATGAGGCTGGGTCTGGGACAGATGTAGCTGTGAGCCCGCAAAGCCCGCAAAGGCCCGGGGTGGGGCGGAGCTAGGCTGGCTCAGCAGGTCTGGGGACCCCCAAATACACTGGAATCAAAATGGAGCATTTGAAATGCCAGTGATTTTGAAAACAAATGGCCAGTTGGGTCAAATGGCAGGCCCCGTTCCAAGTGTCTGTCTGACTTTTGCCCCTCCCCATCCCGGGAGGGTAAGGTCTGTGAGGATGGGATGGTTTCGTAGCCTTTCGCACAGTCCGTGGGGACCTGTCTGAATAGTGCTGAGCACAAGCCTGCCGATACTCACAGGGACGGTGACGAAAAGTCAGCTGGCCTTTGGGTTCAGTGGGTGTGATCTGACATTGCTGTACTCTCCGAGGTGGGGTGTGCACTGGGTACAGGTGGCATAGAAGAAAGAACATGGCATTTGCAGTCACGCTGACCTGGGTTTGAGCGTGGGTTCCACAAATAGGAGGATTATAGTGTTAAATTAATTAAACAAGGGGGCTGTAATGCCGTTGCGGCCTGCACGAAGAAACCAAAATCTACGCCTGTACATGCCTCGAGGTTATGAAAGCAAAACGCTAAGGACCACCAATCACAGCCAGCCAGCTAGGCATTAAGCTATAGCCAATCAAATAGTTCCCTTTCTTTGCTCTCTCCTTTTCTCTTTATAAATCTATCCCCGAGCTCCTGGAGGGAGAGCACTCCTCGCCACTTCTCGTTTGGTGCTGCCCGATTTGAATCAATTTTCCCTCAATCTCTTGAACATTTTAATATGCCTCAGTTTCTCTTTTAACAATAGATAGGAGCATGGCCCTTAAGCTGTCGGAGTCTCCGTTTCTGATCAGCAAAATGGGGATAATCTTATCTGCTCTGCAGGGCTGTCATCAGGGCTTATGTGAGTGAGGAAGCAGGGTGCAGTCTCAGCCCCCTCCCAGACGCCCATGGGGCCTGGTGCCCTAAGGTGACATTGTTGGGCCATGGCAGATGGCTGCATTAATCAGGGGGCTTTAGGCAGGCGGCCTAGGTTTGAATCCTGGCTGTGCAAATTGCAAGCTGTGGGCTTTAGGGTAAATTACTTAACCTCTCTGTGTTACATAATCTGTAAAGTTGGGATAATAATAGTACCTAGTTCATCTCGTGTCATCACGAGCATGGAAAGTGAGGAATAACTTGTGCCACAAAGCACATAGCGAGCGCCGAGCCTGACTTGGAATAAACAATCAAGGATACCGGCTGACATTCTTATCATCATCATTATTATTTTGGAACAACTTGGTAAGTCTAGTCAGTTGGTCACTGATCTTAAACGTTTAGTTATCAGGCTGAACTTTTTCTTATTTTGGACACATGGTGGAAGGTGCTGGAATTGGCTTCTCCAGTGTGGGCAGCTTACATTTTCCAGAGATACAGATCAGGCAGACGGGCAAAACACACCCAATTAGGCTCACCATGAAACTGCAGCCGATCTGGCAGGGCCCACGTGGGACCAGGTCAGGGAGGAGTCACGAAGGGCTTGTTTCAAAGACGTAAAAATCCCGTGCCGTTCGGCGAGGAACGCAGAGCATGTGGAGTGGTCTTTGAAAAAAAAAAAAAAAAAGGAAATGAAATTCACCAGACCTCAGTGGAGGGTAGGGATGGTGTCTGCATCGTGGGGCAGGCTGGATTTTTTCTGAGATTCCGAGTACAAGGAAAAAGGGAAGCCGTGTTTTGGAAGCTGCGGCATTTTTGTCTTTCTTTCCAGGAAGGAAACATTATGGGGGGGACAAAAGCGGATAGAGGCAGAAAACCTCCAGACGAATCAGCTGAAGAGTGTGGGCGATTGCACAGGTTGGAGAAACTGGGTCTGAGGGGGCTTAGCATAGGCGTAGAACTCCACAGAGGAACAAGGACACAGTGGAAGCCGTTATTGAAGTCATGTCAGAATGGAGATTTGTTAGAGGGGTTTAATGGAAACAGTAAGTCACTAGGCGCCTCCTCCCAGATTTGATGACACATTTCCACAGCACCAGTCACCGGAAGGTGAGGGGAGTGGGCGGCAGAGGGCTCGACGCAGGGTACGCATATTAACTTAGAAAATAAGCGAAACAGCACATCCTGTAGAAAGGATACCTGGGCCTCGCTGGGGCCTCCTGCCTGCCCCGACATTTTGTTAGAACTTTGGGTAATCGATTGCTCTTTGATTCAGGAGTTTCCTAAAGTGTGTTTCTTTCCATCCTATGGGTGGGCCAGGCTAAAACTCAAGGGGAGAGAACCTGCTGCTCCCCACAGCTTCCGAATGTTTTTGAGACAGAAGCCTGGCCACTCTTTCTCCCGTGTTTCACGCAGTTCTCTCTGAGGAGATCACTTCCATTCACCTCGGTGTGTTTGCTGGGGTAGCATGTGGGTTATCTGAAACCGGCCATCCCAGGGTCTGATTGCACCCTGGCTACACGCTACTGAATGAGAATGTAATCCCAGGCCACTTTTCAGGCGGGGAGCTGCTCTGGGCCCCACCTCTGGTGGACAGAAAATATGAGGACAGGGGACACCCAGCCAAAGCCCTTCCCGGCAACCTCTGACCATTCCAGAAGCACCACGGAATCTCAGCGCCCTTGGCACAAGGAGAGGAGAAATCAAAACAGGATGTAGGTCCAAGCGGTTACTTAATTACGATTATTATTTTTCATTTTACCACCAGGAAATTTCAACCCCAGGACGGCCCAAAGCAGAAGGCCCCACACCCTGGAGTCTGAAACCTATTTTGTAAGCACTTCCTCACAGCCTCCCAAGTTTAAATATTAATTTGCCTGTAATTGGCGGAGAAAACAAACAGGCAATTAAAAAAACGCTACAAAGCTGACTTTCTCCTTCCTCGGCGCTCCCTCCCTTTTCATTTCGCGGCCGCCTAGAACGGGGTATAAGACAATGGGACCCCGAGCTGTGCGGAATTCTAAGCCCGGGCTTGCCTTAAAGCTACAATATGGATTTAATTTATATGCAAATGCAAGCAATAAAAAGGCAGACACTGTAGAAATTATAGGGATTCCCCCCTCCTTTTCTTCGGAGATGCTCAAACCCTTTCCCCCCTCTTCCACTAAGACCTAATTATTATTGGTTCCTGCCACCTTCCCCTCTCCCGCCTGCCCACTCTGGGTGTAAACTGGGCCGGTTAAGAAAAGCAAGGGAATATGGTGAATAAGAGAAGGAGCATCAGGATAATTTCACAGTCTGAATCCCCACCCCCATTTGTGGGTTTTTTTTTTTTTTTGGCCTGCTGGGCCCTCCTGTTGGCCAGTAGAACGCAAAACTGATCAAAGCCAGCCGGAAGCCTTAAGTAGGCCAAAATGGGGCTAAAGTATGCTAATAGAGGAGCTAAATATACTTTAATCCTGTTATAATACAAGGTAACTTGGAGGCAGGGAAAAGGCCTGGTGGCTTTGGCAGGGGGCGGAGGGGGGCCGGGGACCCCTGTGAACCCTGAATAGAAGTTGCTTCCTATTCTTTCTCTGGCTGGGGGTGGGGTGGGGGCCTTCCTCCTCAGATGCCCACACCAGCCCCGCCTGTCCCGTTTACCGAGTGTCCACAGTTGGGTGAGCAAGACTTCTCAGCCCTTAGATCAGTACCCTGTGACCCTCCACATTGAGGCCACACCATTCAGCCAAGCCTTTCAGCTGTTGCATGAAGGATGAAGGTTTTTTTTGTTTTTTTTTTTCAAAGTAGGGCATGGCTTAGGAGAACACTAGGCAACAGTTTTAAATTATGTCCTCACCACCACCCAGCTTGCGCTGCAGATCCTGGGGTGGGGTGGGGGCGCGTTGGTCTGTGCAAGGCCCGGCGTGTCCAGCCTGGCGAGGAGCTGCACGGACACACAAGCACATTTTGGGCAGAATGGAGCAGGCCTTGAAAGGACCCAGCCTCTCTGGCCACCTTCAGAGCCGGCTTCCACCAGGCCAGATTTTTACAGAGGAGACAGGGAGCAGAAGTTGATTTGGTAACTGTAGCTGAAGTAAGGGCGTGGGGTGCTCCGTTCCCCATCTCTGTCTGGGCTCTGGGCCTTGGGGGCTCGTTCCAGAATCAGGGAAGCATTTCCTGGGCTGGGTCTCTCTTCGGAAGAACCAGTGTCGGTGGGGGGGGGGGGGGCCGAGGACCTCAGAGGACACTGATGCAGTTTTGCAGTCACCCACTGTCACCGGTTATCAGAAGAGTAAAAACAAAGGTGGCACTGAGCCCTCCCTTCCAGCATGAGGCTGGAAAGCTGAGGGGTAGGGTGGGGAGGAGCCCCAGGGTCCGAGCTACCTCTCTGTTAAGTACAAATTACATCCTGGATATATTAAGCTGTGAGGGTATATTTTGCATCTGACTTAGTTTTGTGAGAACGTGGGTGCATCCTCCCAAATGCTGAGTGGGTGACACATGGCCAACAAAAAATTCAGTCCCGACAGAATATGTGTTGTTTGAATTCAGGCCCAGCTCTCTCTCTCTCTCTCTCTCTCTCTCTTTTTTTCCTTCTCTTTCTCACTCAGTTCCTCTTGCTCTCTTCCTTCCTCCCTGCTTCCCACCCCTCCCCAAGTCCCCACCTGGATGTTCTAAGCTGTGGAAGCTTCTGACACATTGTGCTTTGGGGGCGTTGGTTGATGAAGTCAGCCACAAAATGTAGGAACAGATTGGGTCCTGAAAACCCAGCGCTGAGCAAAGAGATCACGCGTGTATCCCTCCCAGCCCTGCCCCCACCAGGCCTCCATATGCTGGTCTGAAAGGGGAGGGGTTGTCCCAGGTGGTCCCTGAGCTTTCTCGAAGCCGCTGACCTTCAGGTGGGTGTCTGTCCCCAACCTCTGCCGCACGTGTCCATCTGAGTCTGGAAGGGCTGCTAACACAGTAGGTGCTCCACGTGCCTTCAGCGTTGACACATGGAATGCGTCACCCCAACAGCATGGAGAAGGGCCTTGGGGGGGGGGGCTTTGTCACCCAGTGCAAAGAGAACCCACAGACAACTTAAGAGAGACTAAGATTTGATCCTGGGTGCACCACTTACTGGCATTGAGATTTGGGGCAGATTCTTAAACTCTCCACACTTGAGTTTCTTAATCTGCAAGATGGGGGTACGTGTGTCTGTTCTTGGGGTTTTGAGGAGCTCACGAGCTGATACCTGTGACATGCTTACTAGGGCTCTTAGAACGTGGTAAGTACCTCTTGGAAGTTGTCTCTGATTACCACAAGACTTACTCAGAATGTTGCCACTCCCACGTTACTGGAGCCAGTTCTGAGGAATCTTCTTCCCTCATTGTGTTTTCCCACCAAATGCAAAGGCTTTGGTGTCCCTGCGATCTGGCTTCAGGATCGATGCTGAGGTCCTTGGTCCTGAGGTGGGTCTAAGGCTCTCTCACATTCTCCTTGTCTCTGGTTCTGCTCTCGTCAAATATCTTCCCGGAGTCCTGGCGTATGGCCTCGATCAGCATAAAGAGAAAATAAAAACTATTTGCAAGTGTCCCATCTGGCCAATACTTTCTATTTCTCGCTTGAGTAGAACCCCCACCCCCACCCCCAACAACGAATCTTGAGGCCTTGAGTCACCAGTTCTGTCCTTGCAACAGCTCATAAAATGGTTTTAATTATATGGTGCTATTCCAAATACACAACCCTACCAAAAGAGAAAACCCCCTCTAATTTTTGTTGAATTAAGTTGGGAACAGCCCCAGCACCATGATTGCTGACGACGTCAGGGACCCGAGGCTTCTAATACCGTCCTTGTTCTTGTACGTGCCCTCTCTGGACAGTAGCGGCAAGGGAATGGGAACCGGCCCAGACAGACGACAAGAAAAACTCCACACGGGACGTCAGCACAGAGAGCTCCAGATCCCAACTGAAATTCAGGAGTTATTTTGGTAGCAGTTTTCCAGGGGAAAAATATGCAAAGATCTTTGTTTCCACCATAAACAAACACAGTATTGTCCTGACTACGGTGTGACCCACGAAGCGTCCTCCGGTTGACTTCCACACTTGATCTTAGCCAAAAGGCCGAGAAGCAATCCCGGTTGACTTCCAGACGGAACGCTGTCACAAATAGATGAATAGTAATGGCCGATTCCTGAGCGATTCCTCTTCTTCCTTTATTTAAACTCTTTATGTTCCACACATTCATTAACATTTTCCTGCATGTCTCATTATTATCTCATCAAACATTTATTATTCCTTCAAGATGGATAATTAAAATTTTATACAGTTATTTCTCTGTATGACAATCCAGTGGATCTCGGATCTCCCCACCCCTCCCGGAACTCGTCTGCACCCTCACAATCGGGTCGTAAAACTCACGGACTTGCAATTCGATGTGCAGAAAGCTGAGGAACATAATCTAAAATTCATGTTGAATGGGAGTTTCGTTTCCTGAATAACGAGTTAGTTGCTGCAGTTGTTAAAAGATCGGAGAGAGGGGTCTCGTCGGACAATCCTTGCTCGTCATCTCGTAAATAACCGGCCTTCGTTGATAACATTACGAGATAGGCAAACAATGTCCATGAGTGATTTTTAAGGCCAGAAGTGGATTTGTTAGCAATGAGGACTCCCAGACAGCGAATGTAATAAACTCCAAAAGATTAGCAAGGCATTACTGTCTTTCCAGGATGCATATTACATTTAGGATTAGAAATTTTGATATGGATTATATATCACACATACTGCACAGAGCGCAGAAGTATCAGATTCATCGCAACCAGGGTGAGATTTGTTTTCCACTGGAATTTAAGAATGTAGGTTGGGTTTTCGGCTGCTTACAGCTCGGAAGAGAATTTCCGGGTGGGAGGAACGTCCAGCCTTAACAAGCCGGTGGCCTTTTGCTCTTTATGTGCCGTTTCCCTGCCTAGACCCGAGCGCAAAGCAGAAAAGTCATCTGAGACCAAACTCGGCCCTGAGGGGCTTGACATGCAATTTCTTAAATTGCTTGAATTTGGGTTTGAAGCTATAAATCTTACTGTTTCCCCGAAAAATAACCAGTGCCAAGCTCCAGGAGATTCAGACTGTTTCACGTTTCTTCTTTAAATATGCAAACCAGGAAGATGTCGGGTTAGTCTGTCTAATTAATTAAACGGGTTAATGCCGCTTACTTTGGGAAAAATACTAATGCTTTCCTTGCATTGCTTATCACCGCCATCCAAAGAGGGAAAATGGCTGCAGGTTACTGACCCATCTCTTCAAAACTTTTTCAAAGCGTTGTTTGAAAAGCATCGCTTGGCAAGCAACCATTTTCCCCACTTTGGGGCTTTTCACACATAGCTGGTTCAGATTTCAGCATCGTTCACTGGAGAACGTTTGCTCCGCTCTCCTGCGGTGCGGTGGTCGAGCAGATGGAGCAGGGGCAGCCCAGGGTTCGGAGCTGGGGAATAAGCCGGAGGGCTAGTCTTTCTAACAGGCACTCAGGCTGTTTAGCGGTTGTGTGCGGATGGGTAGGTCTGCCCTGGGACGCGTGCCCAATGCCAGTGCTCGGATGCCCACTTACTGACATCAAGCCTCTTCCGTGGCCCCGGCCGTCCACACCTTCTTACTCAGTGGCAACCACACGACTCAGCTATAAGAATTTACTAGCCTATGAACTAGATCTGGCATGTAGAAAAAGAATGGTGCTTGCCTTCAGGGAACTTTAATTCATTGATTTTTGTTGTGCTTTTACTATGTGCTGAGCAAATAACAGTCAGTGCACAATGCAGACGGTCCCTGACTTACGACGGTTCAATTTCAGACTTTTAAGCCTTAGGATGGTGTGAAAGTGATACTCATTCCAGTAGAAACTGTACTTCGAATTTTGAATTCGGAACTTTCCCGGGGCTCTGCGGGACAATCCTCTCTTGTGGTGCTGGGCAGGGCAGGGTAGCAAGCCTCAGCTCCCGGTCAGCCAAATGATCCCCAGGACAAGCAGCTGATGCCCTCACGACCACTCTGTCCCTGGATAGTAGCCATTCTGTTTCTCACTTTCAGTAAAGTATCCCATCAATTACATGGAATGTTCAGCACTTTTATATATATATATATATATATATATATATATATATATATATATATAAAATAGGCTTCGTTTTTCCGCTGAAGGCTAAGCTAAGTGTTCCGAGCACGTTTAAGGTGCGTGCGGCTGAGCTGTGATGTTTGGTAGGTGAGGTGTATTAAATGCGTTTTGACTTAACACTAGTTTCATCTTATGAGGGGTTTATCGGATGTAAGTAACTACGCTGCAAGATCGAGAGAGATCTGTACAAGCAGAATATAATTTGCTCTCAAAGCATTTGGTATAGATGGTGAATGTAAGAGGACTCAGGGGCTTGGAAGGCTTAGGGGTGGCTTCAGGGTGGGGTGCTTGTGTGACAACGGAGCAGGGATGGTGGAGGGTGGGCTTTGAAGAGCCTAGAGCATGCTCGATGTTAGGGCGTTCAGAGGCCTTGTCACAGCTTTATCAAATCCTTATTGGGCCTCTGTATGATAAAACAAGGCATCAGGTTAACTGATAAGAAGCTAGTCCCCAGAGATCTCCTGACTAATATAAATACTCTGAGAGGGGGAGTCAGGATATGATTCATCTTTGTAACTCCCACCCTGACTTCTTAGGAAGCCCTCCCTCAAAAGCTATACCTGTAACTGAATTATGCTTGATCTTAGCCGAAAGGCCGAGACGCGATTACGATGATGTGTAACTGAGTTACACAACTGCCCTTCTGGATTGGATGTTCTTTGCAAAAGCCTGTTGAATCTCAACGCCCCCCCCCTCCCCACCCCCACCCTGCCTCAGCTGTTTTTAGGGCCTTCCTCTTTTGTTCTGCAGATTCTAGAGTCTTTCCTTCAGGATGCTCAGATCTTGGGTGTCTGCTGCCTTCCTTACATACATGAGTATTATCTGAGGGTCCCTTGGGCCTACCGAGGTGTGAGACGTCTTTGGGTGCCCTGGAGGCCCAAGGGATGCATCTGCCCTCAAAAGCTTTACTTTTGTTTAGGAAGATAAAAACTAACATTCGTTGGCAGCTCGTGAGGTCATTCCCTCAACGAATCTCTGAGGTAGGTTGTGCATGGTCACCATTTTGGAGAGGGGAAAAGCGAGTCCCAGAATGGTGTCTGAGCTGTCAAAGTCACACAGCTAGTGGCTGAGGGACCCAACTCCCTCATTCCGGGCTTTGGAGGGGCGACCAGAATACTGTCTGTGTTTCCAGGTCTGTCCAGGGCAAGGATCACGTTTAGTTTCTCGGCTATGCACGCCGGGCACAAAATGACTTTAGCAAGGATGAGTCGAATCAAAGAATGGCTCTCCCCTTATGATTGGGGTTGGCAGAGCAGATTCTAGAGGCTCATTTATTACAAGAACAGAGCAGCGAGCAGCAGGGGAATCTCACACCGGCAACATGTGTGCAGTTTTCAGTTTGCATTTCTCCATAATTCTCTCCCCGCTGCAGCAACATCGACCAGTCAGTGAGAAATGCGGTACTTTTCCTGCCCAGACACAACCTAACATTGAGCAAATCTGAGCTCACCCTCACCCCTAGCCCCGTTAAATTGGTTTGATCGGCCGGGTGGCCTGGAATGTCTGAAGACTCGCAAAAGACACAGGCGCATCTGTTGGGGGGTCTCACGTACACTCCCAAAGTTGACATGACCCAGCAGTTGCGAGGCTATCTGTGTCTGCCTCTTGCACCGCCCCTGTCCCCCTGCCTGGCCCCCGCCATCCTTGCCACCAACATAGCAGAGTAAAGATATCAGACTGACACTTTTAAACATCATTTAATTCTAAACAGACAGTCTGTTTTAATAATGGAGTGAGAAGCCGTGCCTTAGGAAAGTCAGAAGTACTACAGAAACACGAGCTGGGGTTGAGGGGTGGTCTGGCTTAGGAAAGAGTAGGGCTGGTGTGGGCTCGAAATCCCAAAGGTATGACTTTGGGCAAGCTACTGAACCTCTCTTTTAGGAAAGGAAGGTTAATAGGGATTGCCAAGGGGACAAAGTGACATAATCTATATGGAGCACTTTGCGCAGTGCTTGGGACGAAGGGGGCACCTTATCAAGGGTAGCTATTATTATTTCCATTTCTGGCTCCTACGTAAATCGAATGCGCATTCATGCAGCACTCTTGGCCGAGAACGTTTCACGGTCCCATTACTCGTTGGATTGTGACATCCTCTAGTGCTATGACAAAGGTCTGGGGTAGGGGTCAGGGGGTCTGGAGCAAGGCCAGGCAAGTATTTGCGATGAGTGAAGGGGCCTGATCAGGAAGCATAGAGAGCGGTGGGGTCTGTGGCAGGCTGCTGTACCCATGCTTTGTCTCAAGGGGAGATTATGACTCAGCTCTAGCCAATGGCAGGTATAAACATGGGCCAAAGTCTCAGATTTTTCGAAAGAAGCCAGACTTTTTCTTCTCTTTTCTTGTTTCTTTGAGGGTGAAATTAGTTGGTAACTGCCTAATATCTTTTGAAAATATGGCACAGGCCCAGTCTGTGTGGGCCAAATCAAACATGCCTGTGGGCCAGATGCAGGCCACCAGTGTGTGACCTCTGGGCCAGAAACCCTACTTTCTTCTGGAGAGGCATGAGGCAAGATGGAGCCTGGAAAAGCAGAAGTTACTAGGCACATCGTATTGTGACAAGGGCTGTGAAGGTCTATGCCAGCTCTCAAAAGAATGTGGAGACCATTAAATGAGTGTCTAGTTACAGTGCCTGGCAGCTAATAAGAATTCAATGTTATTGGGGCGCCTGGGTGGCGCAGTCGGTTAAGCGTCCGACTTCGGCTCAGGTCACGATCTCGCGGTCTGTGAGTTCGAGCCCCGCGTCGGGCTCTGGGCTGATGGCTCGGAGCCCGGAGCCTGCTTCCGGTTCTGTGTCTCCCTCTCTCTCTGCCCCTCCCCCGTTTGTGCTCTGTCTCTCTCTGTCTCAAAAATAAACGTTAAAAAAAAATTAAAAAGAAAAAGAATTCAATGTTATCGGGGTTAAATGTTCTATAGTGAATATTTTCCCAAGCTCACTTAGATTAGTGATAACTTTGGGGGTCATGTCAACTCAATTTTCAGTCCCCATTTCAGAGTTCGTGTCACTTAATGATCTTAGGGGTGTCATGATGGTTTGTTGGATGCAATCCACTTCTCTTAATTTTTATTATTTTTTTTTTTACATTCTTATTTGCTGTTGGTGCAATTATACCTGAGGCTTTTTAGTACTAGAAGGGCCCTTAGAAATAACCTAGTCCCACATCTGTATTTCACAGAAAAGGGACCCTGACGCTCCAGAGAAGTTGAGCGGCTTCCTCAAGATCCTACAAGAGGGCTGTTTGGACTTTTGCCTTAGTTGCGGATGGATCTGAGGTTCCAGCTTTATCTTTGTTTATTCCAGGGCCCGGATAAGAGCTTGTCTGACAAGGGCCAGATGGGAAACAGCACCCTGTCTGGGTCTGGGGACTGGTGGGTGGTTCACTACTAGTGGTGACCTGAGTAATGGGGCCTGACACATAGGGGAACTAGAAATTGGGAGTGAGTCAATCCCAGACTTCAAGCTGTATTACAAAGCTGTAATCATCAAGACAGTATGGCACTGGCACAAAAACAGAGACATAAATCAATGGAATAGAATAGGGAACCCCGAAATGGACCCACAAACACACGGCTAACTAATCTTTGGCAAAGCAGGAAAGAGTATCCACTGGAAAAAAGACAGTCTCTTTCTCAAACGGTGCTGGGAAAATTGGACAGCGACATGCAGAATAATGAACCTGGACCACTTTCATACACAATAAACAAAAATAAATTCAAAATGGATGAAAGATCTAAATGTGAGACAGGAAACCATCAAAATACTACAGGAGAAAATAGGCAGCAACCTCTCTGACCTTGGCCACAGCAACTTCTTACTAGACATGTCTCCAAAGGCAAGGGAAATAAAAACACAAATGAACTTTTGGGACTTCATCAAGATAAAAGGCTTCTGCACGGCGAAGGAAGCAATCAACAAAACCAAAAGGTGACTGACAGAGTGGGAGAAGATATTTGCAATTCACATATTGGATAAAGGGCTAGTATCCAAAATCTATAAAGAACTTACCAGAGTCAACACACAAAAAAAACCAAATAATCCAGTGAAGAAATGGGCAGAAGACATGAATAGACACTTTTCCAAAGAAGACATCCCGATGGCTAACAGACAAATGAGAAGATGATCAACATCAGTCATCATCAGGGAAATACAAATCAAAACCACAGTGAGATACCACCTCACACGGGTCAGAGTGGTTACAATTAACAACTCAGGAAACAGCAGATGTTGGAGAGGATGTGGAGAAAGGGGAATCCTCTTACACTGTTGGTGGGAACGCAAATTGGCACAACCACTCTGGAAAACAGTATGGAGGATCCTCAAAAAATTAAAAATAGAACTACCTTATGACCCAGCAATTGCACTACTAAGTATGTATCCAAAGGATATAAAAATGCTGACTCGAAGGGGCACATACATCCGAATGTTTATAGCAGCGCTATCGACAATAGCCAAATTATGGAAAGAACCCAAACGTTTGTCAACTGTGAATGGATTAAGATGGAATACTTGTGGATACAATGGAGTACTACTCGGCGATGACAAAGAATGAAATCTTACTATTGGAACAATGTGGGTGGAACTGGAGGGTATTATGCTAAGTGAAATAAGTCAGTCAGAGAAAGGTATCACATGATTCACTCGTATGTGGAATTTGAGAAACGTAACAGATGATCATAGGAAAAGGGAAGGAAAAATAAGATAAAAACAGAGAGGGAAGCAAACCATAAGAGACTCTTAAATACAGAGAACACACAGAGGGTTGACAGGGGTGGGGATAAATAGGTGATGGGCATTCAGGAGGCACCTGTTGGGATGGACATTGGGTGTTATATGTAAGAGATGAATCACTGGGTTCTACTCCTGAAGCCAAGACTACACTGTTGATTAACTAAGTTGAGAGTAAAACAAACAAACAAAAAAACTAAAATAAAAATGAAATTAAACTAAACTAAACTAAAAAAAAAAAAAGAAATTGGGCATGAGAGAGAAGGAAGAGGAGCTGGCAGGAAGGGTATGGAGAAGAATTGTAGCCCTGGGAAGCAAGAGTCTCTGAGTCTTGGAACGTGTCTGTCTCCCTGACCCGGCTTTATTTTTCTCCACCCCAGACCCCTGCTGTGTTTGTTGTATGAATAATAGTGGCAATGCGTGCACAGACAAGAACGGTCGTATTTGTCTCCATCCTTCGTGCGTGGGATGGAAAGGAGCGGTCACAGCTCCATTTACGCGTGAGGTGGGTTAGGTAACTTGCCCACAATGACGCCCTTAGAAAGTTCCCGGTAGACTAGACCCAGAGACCAGTCCCTGGATGCTAAGCATGGAGCTCGGTCCCCTCATCACTACGTGTGTAAATTCCATACTCTTGGCAATCCAAGCTGCTTCCGTGCTTATGGGTAGAAAGGAAGCTTTGAGCGAAAAGCTTGCAACTTAAGAGAAAAAAAAATCATCAGACATTCATGGATAGAGTGTCATATTGCTCTGGTTTGGAGTGGTTGATACCAAAACAGAGCTTCTCATGTTGAAATAAAAATGATCCCACTCTTATCCCCAAAACTTTGTCTGAGGTCACGCTCCAGATGGAAAGCAGGAAGTGTTTTCTGAATTGAGGAAATGAGGTGAAAGACTGACTCCCGTCCTGGTGCCCACACTTGGAGAGCTCCCAGGAAATCAGAGGGCTCATCCCATTCATAGAATTAGGGACTCACACAGCTCAGAGCTGAATGGACCTTAGAAATACCATCTGGCCCCGCGTTTCCCAAAGAGAGGCTTGCATGCACGCCTGCTAACAAGAATGTCAGCGTTTTGTATTTTAATAGTTACATTTTTATTTTAATGTGTCGCGGGCCGAAATAACCACTTCATCAATTCCTGATTTCAGACTGCTATTTAGGATAGGGCTTGTAAAAAAGCGCGTTATTAAAAAAGAGGTGTTCGGTTTCATAAGAAAATGGGGATTTTGAGAAAATGGTAAAAATCCTGTTAGTACATAAATAAATGCCTGAAGCGAGGCACTCACGTGAATCAGGGGTGATGGCCACGTACTTCTGATTGTGCGTCCTCTGTCCTCCATTATGATTACTTATTTATAAGCCAGATTCGTCTCTTGCCTTACTAGCGTGATATTCAGGATAAAACATCCGCAAAAGAAACCAATGCGTGTGCTCACAATAAAGCCAGTGGTGCTTTTACAGTTTAAAACATTTGGTGTCTCGAGAGGACGAAAGAAACCAAATATACAGAAAGTGAAATGCGAAGGAAACTTCTATAGAAGCAAAACTAGGTGAGCTAATGGTAGTATTAAGTAGTAATTTTAGTATTTAAAAGAAATTAGGTTTATCTGTTAATGGCAAAAAAACCTTTTTGGTCCCATTCAAAATTGTCATTAGTTTTTAGAAAAATATATTTGGATATGTTTTAATGTCGGTTTAACCCTTCATAACAGACTATTGGATTCCAAGTTCTGGCTCTAAGTTCAGTTATGTTGTTGTTGTTGTTGTTGTGTGTGTGTGTGTGTGTGTTTAATGCTTAGTTTTAATGGTTGTCAGAGCTGAAAAAAGAATCTTTACAAAGGCACAGAAACCCAACGGGAAGAAACGTAATGCTGGCTGGGCTTTACTAAATCAAGATGCTCATTAAAAAAAAAAAATTCCACCCAGCAATTACACAAAGGTTTTTATTGAAATTCATCTAGTCAGCTAGTCACTTTCCATCTTCCTTAATGTCAATTCTTGTAAGCTAATCAAAAGTTATATTTTTAACAAATGGGTTGAAGACCCATTGCCGCTTTTTTTTGGGAGAATTTTTAAATAAGTTAGAAATTGTTTCCAAGTGTTAAAAGTGTGCACATATTAGAGCTGTTTTCAAGGAAAGGCATGACATGTATTATCTCAGAAAACAAAATCACACAACGACAGAAACATTTTCAAACACCTGTGCTCAAGGTACTTTGCTATATAGCACGCCTTACTTTGGCAAAACACTTATTTACCACTTGGCTAAAATATTACTTTTACCTGGAAGCGATGTGTTTTTAAAAAATTAAGACTATTCCGGCCATAGCTAGTTTTATCACAGGAAGGTCCAGCAAATTTGGAACACATATTTTTTTGCACAAGGAAAATGTGTAATTCATCCTACAATTGATCACCTTTTAAAGCTGATCTATTTTGAGAGAGAGAGAGAGAGAGAAAGAGAAAGAAACCCAAATAGGCTCCACACCCTGTGCGGAGCCCGATGCGGATGCCTCATGCGTGAAGGCAATGGTGCTAAATCCTGAATTAGGTATTTGTCAAGTTTGTGCTACTTTTTCGACAGATAATAGACACGAGTGGAATTTCTTATTTGTTCTCCACATATCCCATACTGGAGGTGATTGAATTGGAGAAAGATCCAGAATGGTATGCATTGCAGAATTATGTGGTGGAGACTTTAAGGCAAGTGGGTTTCGTGGAACAGGTGGGCACAGGCTGGGCACTGGATGAGTGAGGCGATGTCGAAGTGAGAGAGGAGCTGGTCAGGGCCCACGTAGCAGGCAGGATGCCCCGGGGCAGCCTTCTGGGAAGGTGTGGGCTCCCCTTCGGCCTTGCCTCCTGGCAGAGACGGACAGGCTGACCGGAAGTCAAGAAGCACACCTCCCGTGACCAAGGGAGCAGCGTGCGATGGGCTTGGGCATTGGTGGCTGGGGCTGGTGCTCCTCCGATTCACGGTGGAGCCACAGGGTCTGGTCTGCCTGCCCGCCACTGCCCATCCCCACCCATGTCCGCCTTTGCCTTGGCATCACTATGTCCTGGCTCCTTTCGTAGCGTCTTGATTTCCCAGGAACGGTCTAGCCACCTGGACCAGGCCAATGCATAGTTCCTTCAAGGGCCATTGCCCTGTGGTTCCTTTGTCTACATTTGGCACCTTAAGGTTGGCCAACCCTGAACACAGCAGCTTTCTCAAATATCAGCCCTTCAAGTGGAGGATCAGAAACTGTGCAGAAATTTCCTGTCATGCTTCTTAAAAACCACAGCCAGATGCTCCATAGTTGGCCATGGAGGGACTCTCTCCATGTGGGTGACTGCAGCATGCCCAAGAGCTTGTCTCTTGGCCCCGACCCTGGGACTCAGTGTGCCCTCGAGCTCTCCTGCTAATTCCCGCCACAGCCACTTTGGGCTTAGGAGGTACTGCTCCTCCTTTTTTTCACTCTTTGGCCCAAACTTAGAAAATACCGTCGTTTCCCGACCGCATCACAAGGTTAGAAGGCTCAAGGCTCAAGGCTCTGTAATTTCCACTTAGCCAGTATAAATCCATGCATTGTTTTCAGGTCAGAGGAATGAGCCTGTAGAGGACCTGGATTGTAGGGATAATCATCTTCGTGGGTGCATACCTCCTTAGCGCCCGCCACTCAGGAAAGATGTCTAGACTCCTCGATTCCTCCAAGTCCAAGGTCAAGATGGTGATGCCCTAGATACAGAGAAAGACATGTGGCCGATCGCGTTGGTCTCGCGCCTGCCTTCCTGGTTTTAGTTTTCTCACTGGGGTTCCTCGTCTTTCCTGAAAGATCAGTGTGGGGAATGGCCATCCATAATGGTTTTGCTTATTTCTTTGAGCTTATAGACCATTAACTAATTAATTCGGTTCACAGATACTAATGCTCTACCGTGTGCCTGGCTCCGGGATAAATGCTGACTATCCCCGGCAGCACCTGCATGGTCTCTGTTCTCCCTGAGCTTACAGGCCAGCGGGGGAAGCTCATGTTTAGCAAATGACCGTGCAAATGAGTGGCTGATGACAGGCAGGATCAGAGCTACAAATTAAAAATCTGGGATCTAGGGTAGACAACAACAGGGGTGATGGGTGGGGCCTGAAGTTATCTCTGAGGAAGAGAGCTTTGGGCTGAGGCCAGAAGGAGAGAATGGACGAGGAAGAGGGTGGCAGACGGCGGGAAAATGTGTGAGAGAGTCTGCAAAGGGACGCGTGGCTCAGGCAAAGACTCAAAAGCTGCTCAGTGTGGCTGAGCCAGGAGCAGGTCCCGATGAAGCTGGGGAGGTGGGCAGGGGCTAAATCAAACTGGTCTTGTGGGTGGTGGTAATGAGTTTGGACTTCATCTTGCAAGTGGAGAGCCACGCCAAAAGTTTTAAATGCAGGGAATGCTGTGATCTGATTGTGTGTTAAGAAGGTCACCCATGGGGCGCCTGGGTGGCGCAGTCGGTTAAGCGTCCGACTTCAGCCAGGTCACGATCTCGCGGTCCGTGAGTTCGAGCCCCGCGTCAGGCTCTGGGCTGATGGCTCAGAGCCTGGAGCCTGTTTCCGATTCTGTGTCTCCCTCTCTCTCTGCCCCTCCCCCATTCATGCTCTGTCTCTCTCTGTCCCAAAAATAAATAAAAACGTTGAAAAAAAAAATTAAAAAAAAAAAAAAAAAAAAAGGTCACCCAGGCTGGCTGGTTTGAGGGGAGTAAGACGAGGAGGTGTCACAGCAGCCAGGAGGCTATTGAAAGTTATTGACGATGGTGACTGAGAATAAGACAGTAGAAGATCTTAAAATAAGGTGAAGACAGTGGGAGAAGGAGATACCTGGCAACACAGCCCGGGAGCCGTTACCATGATCAGAAATCTCCCCTGACACGTAGAGTGGTGTAAGGGATCTGGTGCTTACTTGGTCACAGGAGCTCACCGGCCTTTCTTCCCAATTCAGTGTTCAGTGATGTCATCGGTATCTTGAAAGCAGCAAAGGTGACCATATTTATGCCATAGAAATTAGCACATGATGCAAGCCAAGGCTTTCTCTTCCCTACAGAGCCAGTTGTTACACCTTTACCAGTACACCACTGCTTACCCATCACCTCTGTTTTACCATCAAGTGGCTGAGAACTTGCTTCCGGTGCACGTCACATTGTGGCTGGGGATCTGCCTGCCAGACACCGGCCTCCACTGGCAATGAATCGGTCCTTGGGGTGCCATCAGCCTGGGATGCATGCGGCCAGGCAGTGAATATGCATTTTGAATACACTGTGATTTAAATTCCACAAACATTAAGAAGCTGCCGTTGTCTGCCACTGATTAGCACAGAGGGCCACAGAGATGACCTTTGCTCTGCCTTTTCTCCCTAAAGTAGGAGAGATGATCCTACTACCAGGCTTCCCTGGCAAAATCAGAAGCCAAGTGTGAATGGTGTTCTCTGGAACGTTTGGGAGGAGAATGATTTGTTCCAAAGGAAGGGATACAGCAGTGAGAGTGAGGTGATCAGGATGGGCCTTGAAGAATGAGTAGGTTTTCAGCAAGAAGAGGAGGAGAAGAGAGAATTTCCTGCCTGGGAAGCAGCAGACGCAAAGGCCCAGAAGCAGAAAAGCACGAAGTATGTTTAGGGACTAACAACCAATCAGCAGTAAATGGGAATATTAAGTGTGTGTGTGTGTGTGTGTGTGTGTGTGTGTGTGTGTGTGTGTGTGTGTGTGTGTGTGTGTGTGTTGGTGGGAGGGAGTCTTAATGTGACACAGAGGCATTTTGATGTTGTTTGTAGTCAGTGGGGAAGCAGAGAAGGTTCTGGGCCTTGACTCAGGTGGGCAGCAGTATGGCTCGGGGGTGGACCTCGGTCGGGGAGACTGTTCAGTAATGCCGTTTGGTTTCTGCGTGCCCATCTGGACTCCAGAATTCCTCAAATAGTATGCTGGGGACCTTCTGTTCTGCCAATCTCAATGCCATTCCGCTCTCCTTTAATGGCCCGGACACACATACCACGCTCAGGCACAGCTGGATGGCTCTAGTCAATACCACACAGATGCCAAACTCAGATGGTGGACCTCTGGTCTTTAGGTAGGATTCTTTCTGGGTCATAACCTTGGAACTCCCAGAAGGTGGCACTGTGCAGGCCTTTGGTGCCCTGGACCACCCTGATGAGGTTGCATGGCACGTAATGATGTAGATACCTGGTAGGCATTCCCAAATGGCCATTTCTTTGTGTTTTTTTTTAAATCTTTTTTTTTTAAAGTGTATTTATTTTTGAGAGAGACAGAGAGAACGTGAGTGGGTTAGGGGCAGAGAGAGAGGGAGACACAGAATCCGAAGCAGGCTCAGGCTCCGAGCTGTCAGCACAGAGCCCGACGCGGGGCTCGAACTCACGAACCGTGAGCTCTTGACCGGAGATGAAGTCAGATGCTTGACTGACTGAGCCACCCAGGCACCCCCAAATGGCCATTTTTGAATGTCCCTCCTCAACGGTCTTAGGGAGTCAGAGGGGCTCAGGGTACCGGAGGAGGAAGAACTTGGTGAACTTGGGTTGGTTATTGCACCTCAGTGAGCCTCAGGGTTGTCAACCATAGAAAGGAGGGTAGTAACACCAACTATAGACTTGTAGGGGCTGAGGATCACATTTGTAAATGAGGTTGAGAGTTTACTGTTGGACTGACCCAGGTGTGAACCCAGCGTGTGACCCAGCCACATTGTTTTGCATCCTTAGACCCCGGTTTCTTTAAACGGTGGCAGTAATCACTCACGTGTTAAGATGGTTTTCAAGATCCGATGTGCTAACGTATGTCAAGTGCTGGGCATACACTGGTCAACCACTGGTGGCTGCTGTTGTGTATTTGTGTTAAAGGGTTTAGTCGAGTCACCTGCATGGTGCTCGGTGAACAGAAATTCTGGTGTGGAGTAGGTGCTCAGTAAAAGGACATTTTTGACAACCCCGGGCTCATCAGCACACCCTAACCCAGCCTGTCTCTGCCTGTCCTTGTGTGGACAACCCACCGCTTGCTCCGTCCTGGGTCTCAAGTGCCTCATCTTAAAGTGAGGTAATGGGATTATGTGATTTCTGAAGACTTCTGTGATGTGTTTCCATGTCAGACCACGGGGGCCCAGATCCTTTACTTGGCTAATGTTTGACACTGGCTCCCACAGATGGGACACGTCACCTGCAGTGGCAGCAGAATAAGGGAGCGGCTGGGATAGGGGTGTTGGTTCCCTCAGGGGCTCTGCTCCACGGAGGCATCTAGGAGGTTCGAGAAGAGGACACGATGACTGGGCTTGGTTCCTCTGCGGCTGGGCAGGACTGCTGGAGACACTGGGACTCCGTGAAGGATGGAGCACGGGTTTGGCATGGAGAAGGAGACTCAATCAGCACATCCCAAACAAGGAAAGGCTCCACAGCACTCTTGAAATACTGGCCCCACTTGTCACGCTCCCGCCTACAGTGAGGACACCTCATGTTCTGTTGGACAGATCCTCCTTCAGATACGGTGGTGAAGGCTCTCTCTTTCCTGGACCAGACTTTAATCAGGCTCCTTGAGCCGTCTCTTTGACTAGACCTTGTCCTTGGGCCCCGTCTTTGGTCTACTAAGCCGAATTGTAAGAAGACTGCTTCTAGGTCAGTTTAGAGGCAATACCTGCCCCTACCCCCACCCCTGGGAAATCTGATCAGACTCTTCGTTTCTCCTTACCCTTGATATGTGATCACCATGGCCTATCTTAAGCAAGAGTCCTGCTGGGCTGGAAGCCCCTCACCCTTGATATCTCCTCTTGGTGATTTTCTACCCACCAGCCACCTCATTCTGTTCCTTGGTGGCAAATCCCCAGTGGTTTCTGTAATATTCAGAGTTGAGCTCAGTCTGTCCCCTGTTGTGATAGCCGTTACACCTACTGCAATGGTCTGGGGGGAAAAAAGGCTTGCTTGCCACTTAAAAAGTGTCGGAATAATTTTTCTTTTAGCAGCACAGGTATGAGAGACCATCTCACCTCGAGAAGCTTCACTGTACTTGCACAGGAACAAGGCACACATCTCAGGCTCTTCTCCAGTGCCCCACCTGACTTCCCTTCTGGGACACCTGGGATTCTGGACGTCAGAAGCTCTTTGCCTGGGTCACTAAGTGCCATTTTTCCTTTGTTCCTCCTGTCCTCTCTGTCCCTACACAGAAGTGCCCAAGCTTCTACACCTTTCGCCTTGACACGTTCCGTTGATGTTGCCCATGATCTGCCTTGCCACCTGCTCCATGTGGGACCCTACGGTCACATCTCTCCCACCTCCATTTTGGTGTGGTTGTTCCCATTTATTCTCTCTCTCCAGGCCCTTCAGATTGTGATGTGTGGGGATGATCTATCCAGCTTTTGATGTCCCAACAAGCTGAAGTTTCAGAAATCCTAAAAACCTCTTCATCAACCGATGCTAATGTTGACATCTATCTGATTAGAGGGGTATAGACCCGAGGATTCCCCACTGGAGGCCCCCACCTCGGCTCACACTGTTTGGCTAGGTTGGGAAGTCCAGTGGGGATGGCTTCCTGAGGTGGCTTCGAAAGGAAGCATGACACTGTGGGCCTATGACCAGACCCTGACCTCACCTGTCCGCCCAAAGCGATCACTGAAAGGTGCTTGGTGAGATCCTGACCCAGCCTGGCCCATAAGCTGGCCTAGGTTGTGCAGTTGGGCCCACGTGATCCTGGTACAAGCCGCTTCTAGACCCTCCTGTTCGATCTACTGTTGTTCTGTCCAATTCCCACTGGCTGAGACCCTGGGATGTTCTCTGGTGTTAATACTCTGACCCCGGACCCTTGAGGATCTAACTGATGGCCAACACTCATCTCTACCAGGCCCCAACCCATTGCAACCCTGTTGCCCCTTCCATGCTGGATGGACTACGGTCCATACGCTCCATGCTTTTATCTGTGCCAGCTGCCTGAATTGTCCCTCCTCCTCTTTGTCTGGCTGAATTCTACCTACCCTTCAACCTTCAACCAGGGGGTCGCCTCCGTTAGCCCTCTCCCCTGACCCCATTCTCTTCCTGTCCGCCCCAAGGTGGCACAGGCACACCCTCGCAGCGTCCCAGTACCTGGGCTACCTCTACTGAGGCACGGATCATGCTGTACTCTACCCACCTTTACATGCACTATTTCCCAAAGGACACCAAGGGCATAGCCCAGGTTTGTTGAATGAATGAATGAAAGCCCAGCCGTTTCCTGCGGACCCCGAGAGTCCTTCTTTTCTTCCCCTTCTGCTTGTTTTTCTTAGTCCCAGACACCTGCCTTTCTGTTGTTTCTGGAGCCTTGAGCCTACCTGTGAACCCATGAGGCTGACTGGGCTTGAACTCAGCAGGAAAGAGGGAGGCAGAGGCGGTGCTCCAGGCCTAACTTCTTGCCGTCACGGGGGCTAATGTCCAAGCCACCCAGGCAGACGGTGCCCTTGTCTTATTTCAAACAAGAAGGCATCTCATTCCCTCCTCTGCAGTAATCATCCTTGACATAAATCCAAGCCACTGTTGCTCTTATTTAATGTGCCTGCTTATTCTTTTTGCTCCAGCTCCAAACTCCTCAGCCAGGCTCCCAGGACTTCCCGGTCTGGCTAGCCCTTGCCAACCCTTCTCTCATCCACCATGTGCTCGCCCCCCCCACCCCCAGTTCACCACATCCTAAACATTTCCTGGGACTTTGCACATGCTGTTCCTTTCACAAGGAATGCCCTTCCCTCTCTTCCCTGACACCTCACAGTTCCCAAGACCTGGGTTTCTTTGATGCTTCCTCTCATCCCCATGGAATTGGCCACCACCTCTTCAGGTCCCCGTACAGCTCTGAGTCATACACTGAGGACCCCGTTTACCGAATCTTGCTGTACTCGTTCGTCCATACCTCACTCTTGCTAGAGAGGACGATGATGCCTGACTTTCACTTGTTCCCTCTTGCCTCTCCCACCTCTCCAGCCTCGGAGACATGTTTGGGCCATGGCAGGTCGTGAAGAAACCCCTAGTCTGACAGGAACTTCTTTCCTAGCTCCTCCGACCACTTAGGTCCTTGTTCTACAACGGCGTGCTCCCCGGCGTGGGGCCCACAGGCCAGTGGCATCGGTGTTACCCTCCACTCAGAATCTGCATTTAGCAAGATTCTTGCGGGGTTCACACACACACTTGAGTTTGAGAACCACCGGCCCAGCACTGAGATCCTTATGTCTGACCAAAATCTCCGCTGCGTTTAGCTGACCGCTGGGGCAAAACCACCACACTGGCCCTTTATCTTCCCAGTGGCTTGAGAATGTTGCATTGCACCTCTGCACGTCCTCGAGGCAGAATAAATGAGAGCAGAGCTCTTAATGTGCCAACCAGCAGGTTCCTCTCTTCTAATCCAGTCCAGATGCTTTTGGTGACTCCCTTTCTGGAATGTAAAAATCACACTATTACCAACCCCTCCTCCTAGTAGCCTTTTCTCTGTAGCCAAGTTAATTCCAAATAGAACATCTGGAAATTCTATTTTGTTGCCTAATTTAAACCAGACTAAAACCAATCTGCATAAAAGTTTATGAACTTTCTGGGGCCTCACACCTTATATTTCCCCATCTGCAGAAGCCTGTAATTTGGAGGCCAGAAATAGGAAGGATTTTGGCCATCTCTGTCTCTAGCAGTGGGGAGAGTGTTTGTGGCTTTGTGTATTGGGGCAGGGAGTGGGGCTGGAGGTGCAGGGGTGGGGTGGAGGGAGAGGCAAATGAGGGAAATGGATAGAGCTGCACTTTCTTGGGCAAAAATAAATCTCCACGTAGATCTAAAGGTCCTTTAACTTTACGCTGAGATGGTGGGTGGCAGACGGGCCCGGGGGAGGAGGGGTTGCCAGGTGGGGGAAGAAAAATGGAGTGTCAGGCAATGCGAGAGGAGAATGGGGAATGAGACATGCATCACCAAGAATAAACTTGGAGGAGTATTTCAGCAGCTGCCCATTGGAGCCAATGGCCCAGGACTTGAGACGAGGCTAATAGGGTTCTGGTGTTTGTTTGTTTGTTTTTTAATTTTTTTTATTTTTTTAGTCTTTATTTATTTTTGAGAGAGAGAGAGACAGAGCGCAAGCAGGAGAGGAACAGAGAGAGAAGGAGACGCAGAATCCGAAGCAGGCTCCAGGCTCTGAGCTGTCAGCACAGAGCCCGACACGGGGCTCGAACTCACTAACCGTGAGATCGTGACCTGAGCTGAAGTCAGACCTTCAACCAACTGAGCCACCCAGGTGCCCCTAGGGTTCTGGTGTTTGTTATTAGTTTGACCGGGGACCCACAGGCTAACTGAACGGAGGGGACAGCCCAGCAGTGTGGGACAGAGAGGAACCTTTGTCAGTCTGGATAGGGAGCGGGCAATATAATCAACCCTTGATACGTTCAGCAAGAGTCAATAGAATCCCCAAATGCCAGGACACTGTTTTGTTTTTTTTTTTTTTTTTGAAATTGACCAGGTGGTTCTAAACATTTATGTGGAAGACCAAAGCACCCATACCAGCTTAACAACTGGAAGAAGGAGGTTAGAGGACTCACATAACTTTCAAGATTTACTGTAAAGCTATAGGAGTCGAGGCCGTGTGGTATTAGTGAAGGGATAGGCATAGCGATGATTTGAGCAGGGAGAAACCTGGTGGAGCGAATCAGATGCTTACAAAAGTGTTGGGGACAGAGGGAGTAGGTAAGGTTTAGGCTGGACCTCCAGGGGTGACTCCCAGAATACGGCTCTCCAAGAACCCATCCCCAGGGCAGTGACAGCCCTTGCAGGCCACCATGGCGATGCTGTGACCCAGGTATCAGGAGGCTAGAATCAGGGGGCTGCGTCCACCACCCCCACATGTCTCTCGGGACCCAGCAACCCGAAAAGGGGACGCTGGAATGCTGCTGTAGCAAATTCCTTGCTCGTCATGATTTTTCTTGTTGGCAGGCGAGAAGGGGAAGGGGAGGAAAAGAAAAATGCGCAGAGGAGACTCCATTTCATGCCTGCCTTCCAAATCTTGATGGAGCCCAAACTGCAGCGAGCACAGCAGCTCTAAAGGACTCTGGGAAATGTATTTCTTAGCTTTTTATCCTCTGCAGTGCTGGAAGTTGCTCAAGAAGTTGGAAGCGAAGGAGGTGGAGAAACTAACCCATCGCATCCACCAGCCTTCGCGATGCGAGAACCCCCCTGCTGACACGGTTTATGTAGACATTCTGCAGCAATCATCTGCGCATGCCGTTGACACGCAGACCTTAGCGTCAGGTGCTGGAGCTGCGGGGATGTGGAGAACGACGATCCGATAAATATAGTAGCCAGCACGCACCGGGCACTATGATGGAAGTTTGCATGGATTTCCTTGCCGATCTCTATGACGCCCTGATGAGCCAGGCACTGATATTTCTCCCTGTTCTAGATGGAGAAGCTGAGGCTCGAACAGACGGGTGACTCACTCTCAAGATCACAGAGCTGGTCAGTGGCAGACCAGGTGTTTGAACTCGGCTCCTCGGGCTCTGAAGCCCTTTCCTTTCTCTTCTACCAAGCGGCCTCAAAAATACACATCTGCAAGGCATTACAGAGGCTGGAAGGAAAAGAATGCCCAGCACCCATGGGTGAGACCTGTGCCAACCCCCCGCCTCTGTGATGGTCCAAAGGATGGAGTGGGGAGGCTACAGGAGTTGCCCTTCCTGTCCTGCTTGCCACCGAGGCAGTGGTGCCCCCTGCCCTCCTCTGTGAGGTCGTTAATCCCCTTCTGAGACCGTTTTATAGGTCTGGTTGCTGTACAGTCACTCGGATGATTTGGATGCAATTAACTTTTCGACATGGCAGGTGTCATGGGTTAAACTGCATTTCCCCAAAAGATGTGTCCGAGTCCTAAACCCCGGTAGCTGTGAATGTGAGCGTGTTTGGAAATAGGGTCTTTGCAGCTGTACTTAAGGCATGGTCCCAGGATGAGACCGTCCTGGGTTAGAGTGGGTCCTACATCCAATGATCAGTGTCCTGATAAGGGGCAGATTGTGAGGAGACACAGGGAGAAGGCCGCATGAAGACGGAGGCAGAGCTAGGAGGGAGGGATGTGGCTGTAAGCCACGGAGCACCAGCAGCCACGGGGACCTGGAGGAGGCAAGGAAGGATCCTCTCCTAGAGTCTTCAGAGAAAGCGTGGCCCTGCTGGTCTTTTTTTTTTTTTTAATTTTTTAAAATGTTTTTTTTTTTTTTTTAATTTTTTTTTTCAACGTTTATTTATTTTTGGGACAGAGAGAGACAGAGCATGAACGGGGGAGGGGCAGAGAGAGAGGGAGACACAGAATCGGAAGCAGGCTCCAGGCTCTGAGCCATCAGCCCAGAGCCCGACGCGGGGCTCGAACTCACGGACCGCGAGATTGTGACCTGGCTGAAGTCGGACGCTCAACCGACTGCGCCACCCAGGCGCCCCTGTTTTTTAAAATGTTTTTGAGAGAGACACAGAGTGTGAGCAGGGGAGGGGCAGAGAGAGGGAGACACAGAATCCAAAACAGGCTCCAGGCTCTGAGCTGTCAGCACCGAGCCCGACGCGGGGCTCGAACTCACAGACTGTGAGATCATGACCTGAGCCGAAGCCGGACGCTCAACCGACTGAGCCACCCAGGCGCCCCCCGGCTGGTCTTGATTTCAGACTCCAGCCTCCAGAACTGTGAGAAAATAAATTTCTGTTGTTTTAACCACTCACTGGTGGTTATTTGTTCTGACAATCGGAGGGTGTTACTACCACACGTAAAGTAGAGCTCTCCTTCATGGGAGAAATCTTCGAGCTTCCGTTGGGTTCTCCTTCTAGAATTTACAGTTGTTTGCAGACACCCTGACTATTGCCTTTAGAGACAGCATTGGTCTCTTTCTCATGTTATTATTATTTAAAAAAAAAATCAATCTTCTCTCTGTCTTCGAACTTCTTTCTAGATCTCTCTTGCTGCCCCAAGTCCTGTGCTTTCCAGAGGCTGTGAGGAACAATGGAAAATCATGGGCTTTGGGGTCAGACAGTTGTGGGTTTGAGGGCTGACTTGGGTGTGGGACCTTGGGCAAGTTGCTTAACCTCTCTGGGCTTTATTTTCCTCCCTTGTTAAATATCAGTCCTCACTTCCTACCATGACAGGCTGATGAGGTAATGTGCCCAACACGGTGTTTAGAAAAATACGAGTTCTCCTTCCTTTCCCTCTTCTTTCAAGAACAATGTCAAGACCTCTCCTGGGAAGCTTTCTCTGAGAAACCTTAGCCCCGGAGTCCTATCCCTTCCATGAGGTGCGGCTGTCCTTACCCACTGTGTCACCAATCCAGCCCCGAGCATGTATAGACAGTGCGTGCTGTGGCCTCGGGGACACAGACATCCCCGCTACCTTGAGTCCCTGGGAGAGCCATCGTACGGTCTCCGCCTCTGCCTCCTCTCCTTCTCTTGTGGCTCCTGCCAGCGTCTCGAACAGGGCAGGCCACATGCAAGGAGCCATGTGGAAGTTCCCCCCCCCCCCAGAGTAGATGCCGATGAACCTCAGGCATGGGGAATGCCGTGTCTTTATTCTCCTGACCCCCATTTCCTGAGAGTGACCGTTTGAAAACTTCACGCGGAAATAATCAAGTAGAAACGGGGTGCCCCTGCGAGGGGCCCAGTCTCAAAACGGGGAATGGAGCCTCTAAACGGGCTAGAAGCTCATTAGTTCTTCCCTCACTTGCAAACACAATCATTCTTTAAAAAAAAAAAGAAAAGGAAGAAGAAAACCTGTCACTTTTGCCCCATTTCTCAGTGGCTTCTGCACAGCCTCACTGAAGGGAAGCCTCATTACGAAGACTTTATTAAGCTTGCAAAACAGACGAGGAAGTGCAGCGAGAAGCATACAGAGCTAAACTTGCCAAAGTAAATGAACAAAGCACATCCTGATGCCTGGGCCCTTCGGGAACGTAAGCCCAAGAGACCTCAGAGACGATTAGGATGCAACTTTATTAACTTCACTCGGGCCTGTGGCGGTTAGCCCGGGGGCAGCTCCAGCGGCTCCTGGCCGGAGCACTGACTCCAAGTTCACGTCCTCCTGGGCCCTGGCTGGCCACTGGCCGCCCCTCCTTGAGACTGGTTGGCCGCTGCAGCCTGCTCACTCGTCTTGCTTCGAGGCCCCCGGGGTTGGTGGCTGTGTTCGGGGACATCCTTTGCTAAGAGAAGCTTCTCGCTTGCCTGTGCATCTATAACCAAGGCGATACGGGGGAGGAGAGCGGGTGGGAGAGGCAGGAGGAGGGAAGCCGGGCAGGGATGATCATTTTTGTCCATCCATTCAGGATGTCATCCATTTAGGATGGGCATGGTCCTGTCACACCAGATGGCTCAACCAACATGCCACCACCTCCCCTCCCCCCCAGACTGCCCCCATCTTTGCAACCAAGTGAACAGGTGTATTGCCTTAGGACCCCTCTCCCTCTGGGGGAGTTCCTGGGGGAGTCACCTCCGTTCCGAGCCCCAGGGTTTTCATCTGTGAAATGGGGCTGACAGCACCACCCACCTGGCCGGTGGTCCTAACTTTGAGGATGTACTTGAACACCAGCCCTGCAGCTGGCAGGTAGTGGACACTTGCCTGTCCCTCCTCGCCTCCTCCTGTCCCATAAGGATGACAGAAGTGCTTTTCCAGGAGCTTCTCTGGGCAAAGGGAACGTGGTGCACGGACGAGAGCTGTAGGCCGGACAAGGCGCTGTTGGCCTTGACCTCTCCCTGCAGGCCAGCCAGCCTGGACTTTGTCCAAACCCTTTTCAAAGCATCATCTAGCTTTAGTCTGTGCTTCTCCAGGGGATCACGTGGTCCCTGTTGTCCTGAATCACACTTGTTCACTCCCTCAGGACTCCCACCTTTGTAGCCCATCCCCCACACCCCCTCTGGCAACCTTCAGTTTGTTCTCTGTATTTAAGAGTCTCTCTCTCTCTCTCTCTTTTTTTTTTTTTTTTTTTTAAATCTTATTTATCTTATCTTATCTCTGTTTTTACCTTATTTCCTCTTCCCTCCTCCTGTGGGGAGATGGAAGTGTGGGAAGAGGACCAGAAGGACCCGAAGCTTCCAGCCCCTGAAAAATCACCCTCTGTGTTTCTCTGAAGCCCTTGAATTTGGGCTGCAATGGGCCAAGGACAGTCCAGAGAGGGGCACAGATCAATCCCGCCAGGGTATGCTGGCAGGAGAGGTCTGGCTTGGGCGTGTGTTCCCCACAACCACCTGCCCAGGTAGGCACATTTAGGGGTTTCAGTAGAGGTAGCCGGCTCAGGGGCGAAGAGGGGCCTCTGGTCTCCAGATTGCAGTGGGGTCAGCTCCCAGCTTCAAATCTGATTTGTTGGGAGACTCACGGCAGGTTCCTTCATTCTCTGAGCCTCAATTGCTTCATTGGTAAAGTGGAAATAGTGATGCAATCCAATGAGATCGAGTGCCCAGCGCTCCACACTTGTTGCTGTTTAGTTTCAGTTTCAATGTTTATTTTTAATCAGGGCGAAGACAGCGGTTTGAAGATACGATCTTGTTCTAGTTGGCTCTGCGGACTGGGGGACAGTAAACACGAATAAGAAACTTTCTCCGAGATGCAGACTAGCAGGGAGGCAGAGGAATCATTAATTAACATACTCTGGGTGATGCGTGAGAAAGGAAGCATGATTAATGTGCGGGAGGAGGGGCCCCTGGGTGGCTCCGTCGGTCGAGGCGTTTGAGCGTCTGACTTCCCGCTCAGGTCACGATCTCACGGTTCATGAGTTCGAGCCCCGCGTTTGGTTGCCTGCTGTCAGTGTGGAGCCTGCTTGGGATCCTCTGTCCCCCTCTCTGTTGCACCTCCCCCACTTGTGCTCACTCTCTCTCTCTCAAAAATAAGTAAACTGAAAAAAAAAAGTGCCGGAGGAGGTGGTATGTGATTCTGTCTTGCGGACAAGGGTTTGGGAGATGGCTCGCTAAAGCGGGCAGTGGGTGTGTTAAGCCCAGTTGGGTGGCAGCAGGCCAGGGAGGGAACCCACGTCTGTATGCACTCGGTGACATCTTCCTGCTGTTCGCACAAAGCCCCCTGCCCGTGGGAACCCCCGGTCTAGGCAGGGAGAGAGTACAGCAGGGATGCGGCTGGGATACCATGGGGGGGGATACTACGTCTGGCCTCTCCTGGTGCTCAGTGACTTGGTTCTAATTTCCAGTCCCTAGGAGAAGTCTTATTCTGCCTGAGACCTCATTTCTTCATCCAAGGGAAGGGTTGAGCTTCATTCTAGCTCGGAACTTGTGGGTCCAAAGGCCAACTGGTTCCAAGAAATAGGTTCGGGGAGCGGTCACAATCTCAGAGCAGTAGCAAGTGAAGCGGGGGCAGGTGAGGACATCATCCACCACGGGTGGAAAAGTGAAGGCTTCGGGTCCTTCAGAGGAGAGGGGTGCACGGAGGCATAAGGCAGACAGCAAATCTGGGGCTGCAGTCCAGGACCCCTGATTCAGTGGGTCATATCTCGTTATGGCCCGTTAGCTACTTTTAGTTATGTGATACGGCTTTGCCACTCGGGCTTTTATGAAAAGATATTTTAACTCCTATTCACCCCTCTGATGGGTGTCATTTCACACCCATGACAGGGTGAGGCGTGTGCTGGGGCATGGGACAATCAGGACAGGCCTAGGGAAGACACTTTTAGAGCAAGCGGTTGGAGAAGGGGCTAGTTAAAGCTAGAACACCCTTTAGGTCAGTGTAAAAAAAGGAGGATGATTTCTTGCTGGGTCTTTATAAAGGCTTCACAGAATCCTCCATTGGGGGGTTACAGTCTTGGGAGGCCCCGAACTCATTCACCTCAGGATGGCAGTCCGTGGCACGCATTCCTCTGCTGCTGTTTGCACTCATGGCAGGCATCATTAATCGATCACAGCACTCTTTCCTAGTGAACCGGGATGCAGCCTCAGAGTTCCTTTCTCATTTTTAAAAATTTATTTAAACTCAAATGAGTTAATATACTGTATGGTATTGGTTTCAGGAGTAGAACCCAGTGCTTCATCACTTGCACATAAGGTCTAGTCCTCAGCCCAACAAGTTCCCTCCTTAATGCCCATCACCCATTCAGCCCATCCCCCCACCCACCGCCCCTCCAGCAACCCTCAGTTTGTTCTCTGTATTTAAGCGTCTCTTACGGTTTGCCTCCCTCTCTGTTTTTATCTTATTTCCTCTTCCCTCTCCCTGTGTTCATCTGTTGTGTTTCTTAAATTCCAGAAATTCCACATATGAGTGAAATCATATGATATTTGTCTTTCTGTGACTTATTTTGCTTAGCATAATATACTCTAGCTCCATCCACGTTGTTGCAAATGGCAAGATTTCATTCTTTTTGATCACCGAGTAATATTGCATCGTATATGTATACCACATCTTCTTTATCCATTCATCCGTTGATGGATATTTGGGCTCTTTCCATACTTTGGCTATTGCTATAAACATTGGGGTGCATGTGCCCCTTCGAATCAGCGTTTCTGTATCCTTTGGGTAAATAACCTAGTAGTGCAATTGCTGGGTCGTAGGATAATTCTATTTTTAATTTTTGAGGAACCTCCATACTGTTTTCCAGAATGGCTGCACCAGTCTGCTTTCCCACTAGCAGTGCAAGAGGCTTCCTCTTTCTCTGCATCCCCACCAACATCTGTTGTTGCCTGAGTTGTTAATTTTAGCCATTCTGACAGGTGTGAGGTGGTATCTCATTGTGGTTTTGACTGATATTTCTCTGATGATGAGCGATGTTGAGCATCTTTTCATGTGTCTGTTGGCCATCTGGATGTCTTCTTTGGAGAAGTGTCTATTCATGTCTTCTGCCCATTTCTTCACTGGATTATTTATTTTTTGGGTGTTGAGTTTGGTAAGTTCTTTATAGATTTTTGGATACTAATCCTTTATCCAATATATCATTTGCAAATATTTCCTCCCATTCCATCGGTTGCCTTTTAGTTTTGTTGATTGTTCCTCTGCTGTGCAGAAGCTTTTTATCTTGATGAAGTCCCAATAGTTCATTTTTGCTCTTATTTCCCTTGCCTCCAGAGATGTGTGTATAAGTTGCTGCGGCTGAGGTCAAGGAGGTTGCTAACTGTTTTCTCCTGTAGAATTTTGATAGTTTCCTGTCTCACATTTAGGTCTTTCATCCATTTTGAATTTATTTTTGTGTATGATGTAAGACAGTGGTTCAGTTTCATTTTTCTGCATGTTGCTGTCCACTTCTCCCAGCACCATTTGCTGAAGAGACTGGTTGTTTTGTTTTTTTTTTTTTCCATTGGGTACAGAATCCTTTTCATGTAGTGTCCCAGCAGCCACTGTCGGTCAGCTGGAGGGGCCCTGCCAGGGGACTCTGTCTGTCCTCACTGATCTAGCCCAATTTTTTATTTGTAATTGGATACACTGAAGCCCAGAGTATTTGTCAAGGTCTCTAAGTTGGCTCATGGGAGTTCTGGGATTAGAACTCTGTTCTCCTCTCTCTGAATCTTTTGCTTTGCGTATCAAACCATCCCGCTTTATTTGCATCACTCTGAAAAAAAAAAAGCGCAAAAAGATGTCATAGTTGCTTGTCACCTGCCAGCTGTCACCTGGCAGGGAGCAGCAGCCTTGTATTCTGTTCTTTCCCATGTTGATGGTTCTTATTCTGCCTTAATGGACAGTTGATTTCACTAATGGCCTCCCAAGCACCTTTAAGCCCATCTTTGGTGAATTCGCCCTCACCTGCGAATTCACTGAGACCTGCTGAAGGGGGTTCTTAGGTGATGGGAGGCGGGAAAGAACATTTTCTAGTACTATTTCCCTCTATAGGTGGGAAGTCTAAAACCAGAAGGGTCCTGAGGGGACATTTTCAATAGCAATAATACCAATAACAACAACGACATTAATAATAATAATAAATCACATGACCTCCAACACAGCTGTGTATCCTCACAAGGAAGTGCTTTTTTGTCTCACTGGAAAATAGGGTCATGAATGCTTCTCCTTGTTCCCTCTGCTCACGTTCCATCCAGAGATCATTTTCTTTGAAAAGAGATCAGCCAACCGCTGAACAGGGGAGGGCCTTTAAATGGACTTTCTGTCTAAAAGGTGTGAGCCCGTGCAGCTAAAAGAGGGCGCTGTGACCCCCCAGTGCCCCTGCGACTGCCTGGTCCCCGGAGAGCAGACTGCGTTTGCAAAACCGAGGACTCACCCTGTCTTTCCTTCATTCAGGTTCGGACCAGCAGCTCAGTCCAAATCGGCAGCCTCTGGCATAAAGGTGCGTGCTGAAAAGGAGTTCCTTTTCGTGAAATCCACTTCAGCAATAAAGATTCCACACGTCGCCTTAGAGCTCTGTTCTTTCTCGTTGTCACATCTGACCCTAACTTACGACAGTTCTTGTTGGCAGCCCATTTCACAAGTGGGAACATTGTGTCACTCAGACAGCTCTGAGGTCTGTCGGGTGCCACCCAGCAGGCTGGGGTCAGGCACAAGACAAGGGTCTGAGTCTCCTGTCTGTGAGCACAGTACAGTCCCCACCACCCAAGATTGTCCCTGTCCCTGTCCCTTGCCCCAGACATGGGGCAAGACTCAGCCCGGCTGGGACAGTTTCAGTTTGTTCCCGCTAAATTTAATAACAGAAGAGGACCGTCTTTTGGGATGGCTGTAGAACACCCCTGCCGTGCATATTGAGCTTGGGTAATCCGGAGTTTGTTCCTAAAGATGTTTATTTTGGGGGCGGTGGTGGTTGCTGATGCTCAACTGCCTTCAAGCGTCACGGCAGAGGGAAGTGTGCACCGAGGCGGAGTATCTTTTCTAAGTGGGTGGCTCTTAGTTCTGGAATAGTCTCCACCCCACAGATGCATCTAAAATGGCACACGTATATGTGGATGTGAGGTTTCAAAGGCCATGTGTCGCCTCCCTCTGCTTCAAGATAGTCTTCACCTACGTTGCTCAAGACAGAGAGGTCTTTTCCATTCACCTTCCCTTTTCAAGAGTGTCGACGAAGGAGAGTCCCTAACATCTGTGGGTCAGCCACTTTAACATTTAACAACACTCACGGCCAGGAAATTAATCCTGACGTTTCGCCTAAATTCTTGTTGTTGACTGTTTCCTCCATTCCTGACTCAGTGGGGAGAGGGAACACAGCTGCTCACCGGTCTTCTCCGCCCCCACCTGTTCATGGAGGAAGAACAACGCCCCGATGCCACTCTTCATCCCTTTCTTCAGGTTCAAGAGTAACAGCTCACTTGGGGGTTTTGCCTTTGTTCAGAGGACTTGTTTGCAAACGTATTCTAAATCTCTTCCATATTTCCCACATCGTTCTTGAATTGTGATAGTTCAAAGCGATCCTGATTTAAGTGGCTCTGTTTTATGCCAGACCATGCGTGCTGTGTCTTTTTCTCCTCTCCCATGCAATCTTCTCCATTAAAACCAGTCACACGAAATAAGCACAGCCCTATCTAAGTGATTTGAATTATACTCTGTGGTCCACTAGGGTTCTCTGCTTTGTGTGTGTGTGTGTGTGTGTGTGTGTGTGCGTGCACACACTCTTAGTGTGTATTCTCTACCTATTATTCCTTTCTCCTAAGTCTGGGTCATTTTTATTTTTTAAAGAATCCTGCTTACCACGTTTCCTTGTTGAATCAGATCTCAAAGATCACAGCCATGCCTTCAATATGGCCCACCGATGTGAGTTGTTACAGAGGATTGTCCTAATATTTTCTTCTTAGATAACTTGCATGCATATATTCTTGCGGTTTCCAAATTGAAAGACAAAAATCAAAAATAATAATATTAAGCATTTGGTGTCTCCTCGGGGGTGGGGTACAGATCTAAATTCTTGTTCTCAAAGGTTAGGATTGTTTTGATAATACAAGATGTTTACACTTGATATTTTAAGAGCAGAGTTCAAGATAGAATGTGGTCAGGGTTGGACTGTGTGGTAACAATGGCAATGCTGGGCCCAGGCATGTGCTCAGCGCATTGTGTAAAGCATTGGAAATGGGTCATTAATGAAAGGAAGATTCCAAGAAAGGATAGATTGGTGAGGGACAGAGAAGTCAGAACAGTGTCCTGGAAGAGGAAAGACTCGGGTTGGGCCTAGGTCTCTTTGCTCCTCACCCTTTGCCTCTTCAATACACAGTGCTTCCTGGGTTTGTGAAGGCTAACATTTCAGAACACTGATAGACGTTCTTAGGCTGAGAAGTCTTGTTCATATTATAACAGTATGTTATTTAACAGATGACCCTGTCTTTAGGAGGGGCCATTAGCTTGATACATTTGGGGTTAGGAGTGGTTTAACAAGGACATGGGCCGGATTTTACAAAATGATTTGCCATCGATGAGAAGGTTTAGAGAATGTCTGTATTTTTATTGCAGGGTAGAAAGCGATACTTAAAGGAATCAAATGTCAGGCCTCCAGATTCAGCCTCTGGCTCTGAGAGCAGAACTGGAGCAAATATCCTCCAACTAACTCAGTGGGAAAATGAGGACCTGTGTTGAGCTGGCACACTGTTCCCCGACTTGGTTACCTCCTAAAAGGGAGATGTTCACACACATTTCCTCCAGCAAGCCAGACGTGCCCTGCCAGAACGATCGCTTCCCAAGCAATTGCTGCATTCTGGAACATCATGGATTCAAGCCGCTTTTCTGTGCAAGGCACAGGAAGTAAGTGGAATCCTCAAAGCAGGGTGAGGGACCCCAAAGATGGAGGGATGACGATACCTCTGGTGAGTTGTGGGCCACCGGGAGACTCAAGCATGAAAATAAGTAACACGATGCTCAGTGGGCGCTGTGTTAAGATCAAGGTCCTCTACTTGGTAATGTTCTCTCCATCGCATCGTCCCGGCAGAAGGCAACTTTTCTCCCCTCTGAACAATCCCTGAGCCATATGATGACCCCTACCCGGCATCATTATTGTTACACGTGTATATGTAGTACATGTCTGATGCCCTCTAATTGACCTCAGGGTCCTAGAGGGCAGGCCTACCTCTCTGGCCATCTTAACATTTCCCACAGTGCCGTGCATGGTGGGCACACCATATTCGTTGACAGACGAGACAATGAATGAATGGTGTAGTGTGAGTAGGGCTATAGATGTCGGATGGGGGAAAGTTTAATTAATTATTAAATTTATCTAGCTGGTATTAATTGAGGACCTACTATATGCCAGGCACTCTCCCAAGGACTGGGGATATAGCCATGAACCAGATGGACAAAAACTGCCCCCCGGGGTGTTTCTATTCACATTAAGAACATTGAATCCCACTTGAAGATATGAGCAGGTGTCGTAGCAGAGCTGGCTGTGGCCTTGGCCTTGGCCTATGGAAACAATTTGGGTGGGTGGAAAGGAGTAGGGAGCTCATTAGAGATGCAGGGCCCAAGCAAAAACCTAAAGTAAACCATGTGTCTTTCCCATCACAGGTAAGTGTGAAATGTGGTGTCAGAGCTGACCTCACTGCAGATTCTGTTTGCTCCCCTTGAACACCCCTTGCCATAAGAAAGCATTCGTGGGGTCTGCGACACTGATTCCAAATTGAGAGAGAGGTGAAAAAAGGAAGATCACCGTATCGGGCGGGACTTCGTTTTGGTTGCTCTACACGTTGGTCAGTGGTGCTGCGAGTTGTTTTTTGCCACCTCTGGTTTGCAGGAGAAACTGTTTCCCAGAGAGGATACATGAGTTGCTCAGGGTCACACAGGAGGGTTTAAACCCAGTCTATCTGACTCTCAAACTCATGCTTTTTTTTTTTTTTTTTTTTCCAAACTCATGCTCTTGACATTCTATCAGCAAAGCCAGGGTTCCAGCAAATGAACAAGCAAGCCAACCAAAAAGCCAAGTCCTCTCTGGTGAATCTCTTTGCTCCCACTGTCTACCTTTCAGGGATCTTCCCAACACTTCTGTTCTGGCCACACTTTGCTATAAAGCAGGATGACTCTGCCTGGGGAGGGAGTCCCTTAGTCCCGTACCTGATAATGGCTGCAGGGGAAATTAAGTGGGAGAGACAAGAAATAAGTCACCAGCCCCACAGCAAAGTCAAGGGGCAGTGGAGAAGTCCTCTTCAAGTTTCCCTAGAATGTTTGGATGAAATCATGGGCAGCCCCATGGATCTCCTAATGGTTAAGCCTCATGGGGTGCTTCTTGTTTACCTATGACCCTTGATTTGCTCTGGTTTTCTATGCACCTACTCTTTTGTAGCAGTTTGTGAACAGAAGTGATACGGCCATTTCTGTCTCACCCATCAAAACTCTCATGCTCTTTTTCTGTTCCCACGGGCTAGAATGGTGAGGCCAAGGGCAGCCTTGGAAACCCCTCGGCAAAGCTTCTGTCAACCTGGATCCCCAAACGGTTGTGTGGGGGAGAGCTGTCCGCCAATATGGAACCTGGCCCTGGATGGTTACTGGCCCTGGATGGTTCCTTCGGTTGTGTTTGAGCCATTCTATGTCTTGGGTGTGTTGGTGACAGCTGTTCAGCCTACCCCAACCGTATTGATTTCCTGGGGCTGCCATAACAAAGTAGCACAAACTGGGTGGATTAAAACAACAGAAATTTGTTCTCTCGTAGTTCTGAGGCTAGAAGATGTTGACAGAGTTGGCTCCTTTCAAGGGCGCTGGGGGAGAATCTCTTTCATGCCTTTCTCCTGGCTTCTGGTGATGGTGGGCAATCTTCACCATTCCTTGGCTTGAAGATGCAGCATTCCAGGCTCTGTTTCCAGCTTCATGTGGTGTTCCCCTCTGTCTCGGTGCCTTCACATGGCCATCTTCCCTCTGGGTCTCCCTCCTCTTTTTATACAGATGTCAGTTGTATTGCATTAAGGGCCAATCCTACTCCAGTATGATCTCACCTTAATTTAACTAATTATATTTGTAATCCTTCTATTTTCAAGTAAAGTTACATTCTGAAGCACCAGAGGTTAGGACTTCAATGTATCCATTTTTGGGATGCGGGGGGGGGGTACAATTCAACCCACAACACCAGTTAATATAAAGAATAAAAAGGCAGAGAAACGTGCAAAATCATATCGTGAATATGGCAGATTCTTACGGCAACCCACCTTTGGTTCTAGAAGCTCTCCTTCTCTTGAGGTGGACTGTCAGATGCTCCCCTCTTGTCCTTTCCTGGAAAACAAGCCCATCCTGCCTTTATTCTCCTGGATCCTGGGTCAGGCAGTTGAGCCTGAATCCATAGATAGATAGATTTAAATGGCCTCTTCGTTGTAAACATCTTGGGTTTCAATTTTCTTATCGGCAAAATGGGAATAATGATTCATGTCCTGCTGACCTCACAGGGGTTCAAATAAGGATCAGATTAGTACATAATAGTAACTAATGTGCATAACCTGCTTTATAGTTCAGCATGATTCCATCATTTTTGTTAAGTCTTCTTTTCTTTCTTTCTTTCTTTCTTTCTTTCTTTCTTTCTTTCTTCCTTCTTTCTTCCTTCCTCCTTTTTTTTTTTTTTTTCTTTTCTTTTTTTTTCTTTTCTTTTCTTTGTTTCTTTCTTTCTTCTTTCTTTTTTGTTATTTGGCACTCAGGTATACAAAATTGGGTCAAGCAGTTCCTGAAGCCATGCCAAACATAGTTTCTCTATGCATATTTCCTCTCATATTATTACCTATTTCATGCACTTTATGGTTAGTTCTCGTTTTCTATCATCTATCAGTGGCCCCAGGGACTTCTGCCACTAGAGCACATTCTTTTCTTAGAATGTGACCCAACCACTTTCTGTCCCCAGTGGGATTCCCACCATTTCTCAGATGGAAGCTGGGGTCAGGAGCCCCTTCCTCTCTTCTGGGTGGGGTTCAGGGAGGGAGCCAGTAGCTCAAACCAGTTCAACACGTGGTCCAACACGACAGAAGCCTGGGTGTAGCTGTTTATTACTTTAATCCCTCCTCCATTACTCAACTACAAGTAAATAAGGAAATTAGAGAGAAGGAAAAACAGGGGTAGGATTGTAAGATAAAATGAGGGGTAGGGTTGGTAGGCAGAAATACCTACCATAAATCCTGTGTCATTCTAGAGGCCTTCTTGAGCTTCTGGGTAGCAAAAGCAAAAAGTAAGCAAGGCAAATGATTGATTACAAAAATGAGCAGGTCGTTCCTTACGAGAAGCCCAACTTTCCTGGCAAGGAGACCTGAATATCTCCTGAGATCCTCAGTGAAATTCACACACTAAATGCAACAGTGATTGTGTAGCATAACTTTCAGAATAAGAAAATTCCATTTTTACTTATTTCCTTTTAGTTCCTTGTTTTAAATGGTGTATACGATGCTCATTATCGTATGTTACTAGGAATTTGCAAATTAAAACAACGAGATACCACTACATGCCTATCAGAATGGCCAAAGTCTAAAACACTGACCACACTAAATGCTCATGAGGATGCAGAAGAATAGAAATTCTCCCTCGTTGCTAGTAGAAATACAAAATGGTAAAGCTATTTTGGAAGACAGCGTGGCAGTTTCTTACAAGACTAAACGTACATTTACCATACGAACTAGCAGTTGTGTTCCTTGGTGTTTACCCAAATGAACTGAAAACTTGCATCCATAGAAAAAGGGGCACACAAATGTTTATAGTAGTTTTATTCATAATTGTCAAAATCTGGAATCAACTAAGATGTCTTTTAATGGATGAAGAGATAAACAGACTGGTACATCCAGACAATGGAATATTATTCAGTAGTAAAAAGAAATGAGCTTGGGGCACCCAGGGGCTTACTCGGTGAAGCGTCTGATTCTTGGTTTCAGCTCAGGTCATGATCTCACAACTCGTGAGTTTGAGCCCTGCATCAGGTTCTGTGCTGACAGCACGGAGTCTGCTTGGGATTCTCTGTCTCTCTCTCTCTCTGCCCCTCCCCGCCCTCTCTCTAAATTAAATAAACAGTAAAAAAAAAAAAAAAGAGCTTTCAAGCCACAAAAGGACATGGAGGGAGGAACTTTATTTTTTTATTTTCATTTATTTTCTATTTTTTGGACAAGGAGGCACATTAGGTGAATACTGCTAAGTGAAAAAAGCCAATCTGAAAAGGCTACATCCTGTGTGAGTCTCACTATATAACATTCTGGAAAAGGCCAAACTACGGAGATGGTAAAAGATCAGTGGTTGTCAGGGGCTCGGCGGCAGAGAGGTGGGAGAGGGATAACGAGATAGACCACAGGGGGTTTTGAGGACAGTGAAGTTATTTTTCTGGATGAAAAATAATGGTGGATGCATGTCAATATACCTTTGTCAAAACCCACAGAATGTGTAACACAAGGAGTGAATCCTGATGTAAACCATAGAGCTTAGTGAAGAATAATGCTTAGAAGATGTTAAAAATAAGGGATATTGGGGTTTGGGCAGGGGTATATGGGAACTCCTATTTTTTACTCAAATAGTTTCTGTAAATCTTAAAACTTCTCAATAAGAGGACCATTGCGTGAAAAAAAGTGAGGTACCTGTATAGGTGCTCCTGGAACCTGCCAGACACTAGGGGACGGACCCAGACCCCCCAGGCAGTGCCCAAGTCTTCCCTTTCTTGCACCCCTCGCAGAGAGCCTGCAGCCTTCCAGAAAAGCCTTCCTGACTTGCCCAGCAAAGGAGTCAGATTCCTTGAGGTGGGCAAGCCTGGGTATGAGGGGACTGGCACATTAAACGGGGGGGGTCCCCTTAACCCCCTTCTCAGCACCACACATAGGTTTACTCTCGGGTGGGTCCCTTTAACAGCTTCTCCTCTGGAGCATAGTCATTGTCAAGTCAACATGTTACCTAAAATGTGTTGAAAAGGCAAACCTCTTCTTGCATTGTCCAGGTGTCTACTATGACTTCCATTCTGTAGATCAGTAAACTGAGGCTCAGAGACCAAGTCCCACAGCACTAGAGGCAGAGGGAGGATTGAGTCCAGGGCTAAGAATGGGCCCTCTTCATCACACCGTCTGCTGGGCTGGGTGGAGAGGACTCGAGCCCTCCCTCTGGCTCCAGCCTCCTCACCCCTCCCCGTCGCACCCCTCTCACTTCTCCCCTTCCCTGTGCCCCTCCTCCCTGCGCGCACACCCCGCCCTCTGGCCCTGGAAGCCCCGCCCCATGGTCGGCTCCACCTTCCCCTGGCCCCGCCCCTGGCCTATATCTGTGCTCTGGACTTTCCCACCCTCCTGTGCAAAGTGTTTGGGAGGTAGGAGTTCTCATTTACATTGACCAGAAAATGAGGGGAAAAAAAAATTCGTCTTAGATGTCTATTAAAAAAAAAAAAAAAAAAGAAGATCCAGAGACTTGTCCTGAAAAGTGTACACACAACAGCAGATGTTGTTTAACAGGCTTGTAGGACATTCCCCAAAAGTTATAAACATATCTTTCAGTGGTTACTTAAGATAAACAGATACAAGTCACATAATTTTTGGTACAAGAGACAGCTTGCTGTTTGGAAGCCAAATAAAGATTCCTGAATGTGAGATGCACCTGAAAAAGATTAGGAGATTGTATCAAGGACACGAAACTGGGGCCAAATTTAACATGATTTTTCTTGGAGTTGTATGTCTCAGCAAAAAAAAAAAAAAAAAAAAAAAAAAAAAAAGGAAAACAAAAAATCCGGCTCCACCTTCTTGCAGGAGACTTACGGCTGATGGCGGCTTGGGGGACCTTTCTCTCCAGCTCTGCCCTGTTTCCCTTCCCTGGCTGGAGGCTACAGCCACTGGGACAGTCTGCATGGGTCACTTCACCTCACAGCTTCACTCGGCCAACGTTTGCCCAGCACCTCCTGTGCTCTGGGTGCTGACCAGGTGCCAGGCACAGGTTGGAAACGGACAGCACAGTCTGATGAGGGAAGCAGATGTATAAACAGATACTTGAATCCGATGCGACCGTTTATGGAAGCATCCTGTGATGCTTAATCGTACGAGCTCAGGGAGCCAGACTCCCTGGGTTCATATCCCGGTTCCGACGCTTCCTTGCTCTATATCCTGGGGCAACTTAATTTACCTCTCTGTGCTTCAGTTTTATCATCTACACAACGGAGGTGTGAATAGTACCTGCCTGTATCATTGCTTTCTTTGTAAAAAATTGCCCAAAACTTAGTGGCTTAAAGTAAACGTTCCAAATGTCACCGTTTCTGTCGGTCAGGGTTATGAGCATGGCTGTTAGGTGCCTGGGAATCTCGATGTCTCGTAAGAATGTGATCAAGGGGCAGGCTGGGCGGCGGTCTTCTCAGGGCTCCACTGGGGGGAAGAGTCTGCTTCCAGACTCACTCACGAGGCTGCTGGTGACCTCAGATCCTTGCTGGCTGCTGGCTGGGGACATCAGGTTCTTGCCACACGGGCCTATAGGGGTTACTCACAACCCACCACTTGCTCCTCCCAGAGCAAGGGAAGGAGAGACTGAGAGAGAATCTTTTTCTTCCCTCGTGTCTGATGTGACACCCCATCCCTTTTGCCATATTCTGTTTCTTAGAAGCCAGTCGCCAGGTGCAGCCCCACCGAAGGGGAGGACGTTGCCCAGGGGCATGGACAGCAGCAGGCGGGGATCACGGGGGCCACCCTCGAGGCCATCGTGTGGTCTCACTCTACCTCACAGGATTATTGCGAGGATTGGATGAGTTGATATGTACAAAATGCTTAGCACAGAACTGAGTTCTCCTCCCTCCCCTTAAAAAAATAAAAAATTAATGTTTATTTAGTTTTGAGAGAGAGAAAGAGAGAGACCGATGCGGGGCTCGAACTCATGAGCGGGAAGATTATGATCTGAGCCGAAGTCAGATGCTTACCCGATTCAGCCACCCAGGCCCCCCTAAAACAATTTTTTTAAGTTTATTTATTCTGAGAGAGCAAGCTGGGAGGGACAGAGAGATGGAGAGAGAGAATATACTGACAGCGTGTAGCCTGATGGGCTTGAACGAGGGAACCTGTGAGATCATGACCTGAGCTGAGATCAAGAGTCGGACACTTAACCCACTGAGCTAGGGACTGGGGATGTACGATTGTCCCTCCATCAAAGAACTTAGAGTCTGGAAGGGAAACCCCACACAATCGAGCGATCTCACAAGTGAGGCCATGCTTTCAAAGGCACCATAGGTGCTGCTGTAGGGATGTAGGTGCGTGTGTGTAAGTGAGGGTTTCAATATAACCTGGTTGGGGGCTGTCAGGAAGGGTCTCCATGAGGACACAGCATTGGAACTGGGAGCCAAAGGGCTAGCAGGAGCTCACGGGGTGAAGGCAGGGGTTGGGGGTGCATGCCCTAAGAAGAGGGAACAGGCTATGCAAAGGCCCTGCGCACATGTAGGAAAGCCAGTACGGGGAGGGGGGTGGCCCAGAGCAGGTGGCTCAGACGAGACAAGGGCTTCGTCATGTCGTGCCTGGAAGGTTCCTGTAGGTTTTTGACCTTGATCCTTAATGCGGGAGGAAGCCACTGCAGGTTTTTAAACTGATCCACATTGTGAAGAGATGGTTCTAGCTGCTCTTGGAGAAGAGGGCCCTCCACAGAACCAGCCGGTGGGGGCCTGGAGGCTGGGAGGCATGTATCAAGAGAAATCTGGGAGGTAAAACCGTCAGGATATAGGCAGTTGTTGGATGGTTGTAAATACTCATGGGATTTTCGTCACCGAGAAATCCCCAGACTCAGCCCCCACCGAACAGGACACGTCAAACCCCAGGCACGGCCCCCGGGAATCACCGTCCACGTGCAAACACGGGTTTTCCGCAAACACGGCCTCACTGAGGACTTCCTGGGTGCCCGCTTTGAGCCAGTGCTGGGCTAGGTGCATGGGCTGTCTGCTCCCTTGAGCGGACAGGGGTGGGGTGCGGGGGGCACAGCAGAGCAGACCGTGTCATTCCTGATGCATCCAAGGTGCTCGGCTGCTGTGGCCATAGAGATATTTGGGTTTCCTGTGCGTGAAGGAGGGGTCTTTGTCCTTCCCAAGTTTGTTTGTAACATGGCTCATCGGTACCAATGGGCCATAAAACGGGGCTTTCATCCGAATGACACGAGACGTCTCTCCACAAGCGGCGAGCGATTCAGGTAAACAGAACGAAACAGAAACAGAAAAAAAGCGAAACAGAAAAAAAGAAACTTGGAAGTGTTGGAAAGTCATGTCGCTTGCAGACTGAATTTTTTAGGTTTTAGCCAGATGGCAGGGTTTGGAGGCCTCTGATTTAGCCCTGTCTGCACAGCTATTCTGGAAATCTGCAGAGACAGCTTCTCTTTAAGCAGCCAACTGAGATTGCTGAAATGATAAAAAATACCTTTTTTTTTCCCCTTTGCTTAACTGCAGGTGTCTTGGCCTTCATTAGCTGCATCAAGTGTCTGTCCTCCCCATGGCCTGGGAGCCCAGCTCTCTGGAGGGCAAGGGGACTGACGGCTTCCTCCCGTCCTGGGCTGAGCCCCCGCCCTGCCTATCCCGCACCGTGCTGCCGACCCACTCACTGGCCAGACGGAAGGCTCTGACGAGGGAAAAAAAGACAACTTCTCAAAGTGCGTCAGGTACGAGTCCCAGACCCCGCGTGGTCTTTTCTGACAAAGGCTGGCAGATAAGAAATAAAGCTGCCGGTGATTTGTTGGTCTGACTTTACCTATTTGAAAAAGGCATTCCATGCTTCGAATGACACTCTCGAGCATTTCCGATCCTGTCTACGGATCCCAGAAAATTCACAAGGCTGCGAACATTATTGCCTGCGGTACCTGGGGATGTGGTGTATTGGTGGCGGGGCAAACAGAGAAAGAAAATGAATGGTTTGCATGGACACATATGAAGATGTTGATGCCCAGATTGGTAAATTCTTACAAATGCCACTGCTAGAATATTCGCCTTAATCCAGAGCGATTTCTTTGTATGAAAAGTAATTCCTAATAGAGATTCCATCACCCTCAGGAAATTTTCCATTCAAGTAGGTCTTCCGTACCTTAGACGGGAGGACGTTTCTTTGTCAGTTAGGACTGCTGGTGTATGGGTTCCCCTGTTAGAGAGGTAAAACTTACTGCTTACTCCTTTTGTATGAAGGGAAAACAAAAGAGGGATTCTCTTTCCGCCGGTTTGTTTTCTTGAGCTTGTAATTTTAAAACATCTTCTTTCAGGCTCCCTTATATATTGACTACCACAGCACAGAAGTCAGGCAAACGGGACTTTGTCACCTGGCAAGTCTGCCTCCCGCTGAGAAATCAGGCAGGGATGGCTGGGTAAAAGTCCCGGGCTCGAACGCAGTTGCGTGATTTCGTATGATGAATAGCTTGGACGGACGCTAATCAAAATTACTTTCTGGTTCTACCTTATTCAGCAAGACTAATGCATGACATGGCCCCAGAGGCTGCAGTTTGTTAATTTGCAGATGTCTTTGCTCATGTCTGTCTGACCATGCTGGCGGTCCCCCTCCTCTCTGTGCCCTCAAGGTGGAGCGTGGGCCCCCTGTCATGGTTTCCCCCGTCTTCTCACCAGCCCACTGGGTTCTGCGACCTGGGCACCCTCCGCCGGGTCCACTCAGGGAAGCAAGTCTGGATCTTTCACATGCTGAGGATGTACATTGCAGAAAGCAAAAGGGATCCCGGTGATTCGAAGACGGAGACACAGACGCTGTGCCTTATACCATTCTTACCTCTAGGACACACGCCTTCCAGGAGGCTGGTGGACGTATGTAATCAAATGGGCGGGAAGAAATGAAAACTTGTTTTTTTGCACTTGGATATTTGGATCACAAGACCGTCTCTCGAGAGATTACAGCTGGAGAAACCACTATGCACGTGGATCGAAGGGTTTCAGGGAGAGTCCCCCGTAGGGCAACCAGATCAGCTGACGTGACGTCACTGCAGCTTCAAGGCTCACTTAATGTCATCAGGGAAGAGTAAAGGCTAATTTCAACTGTGTGAAATGCTGAATATGTGAACAGAGATTCACAAACCCGGAACACCACAGGCTGGCTTCTGGGCTGGCTGCCTTCGATGTTTGTAGCTTTGAGGGAGCAACCGCTTAAAACCACCCGAAGACCAAGTTCCTGCACATCTATTTGAAGGGACCGAGTTCCCTTGGTGTGAGTCATCACGCAGGGACCCCTTCTGGGAAGGACGTGTTGCCCTGGTGTGGGAATGATTCCACAGTACGGATGCCATTTCCCTCCTAGGTCTTAACCTTTCGTAGCGAGACAGACAACCAGGAGAGTAGGAAATCGAAACAAGCTATGTTTAGCCGAATTTTACATACCATAATCTCTTTACCATGGTCAAGCAAGGCAGGAATGCTCAAGCCGATCAGTTCTGGCACAAATCCATTCCAGAGGGGAGTGATTTACAACTCAGCTCCGCTCTTGACTCTTCCCTGAGAGTGAAGTTAAATGACCCAAGAATAACATGACTCTGCACCAGCACTGGCGAGAATGGTTTTCTAAAGGGTGGTCTCGGGAGTAGCTTTTCACCTGCAGAAACTCAAGCACAGACACCGCTCCAAAGTCCTGGTAAGGGTCAAGTCTCAGTCCTATTTTAAGAGGTTGGCGGTGGGGTAAGTTATGAGGTCCGAGGGAGAAGTGGGCCTGGCCCCGGGGCCTTTTGCTGCCTTCTTGCCAATGAACCTGGGGTCAGTTCAGGCCAGCGAGACACGGCTCTTTCCACCCTCCTCCTGACACCAAGGCTGGTTGCCGGTGACGTGCCCCATAGAAAGACGGAGAGGCCCTCTGCCTCAAGCTTGATGTAAAAAGACGCTTGGTAATGGCAGGCGGGCCGAATGGGTGGGCCCAGGCAGAGAGAGGAACAGGGCAAAGGTTTGAAACTTCATAGGGTAAAATCTCTCGATGTAAGAACAAGCCTTTTGAACTAGTCGGAGAGGGTCCGAAGACCCGACGGACAGGGCTTACAAATAGGCGAGTGAGATGTTGAAGTTCTTTTTAAGACGGATGCCTTTTTAAACTGTATTCGGAGCACCTTTTGGGGCTCCTCGTCCTGCCGCGGCTCGAGCAGGAGGTATTTTATCTTTAGAACATCTGGAACTGTCAAGGAGGTAACACTGCAGACCCCAAGAGATGCAGTCACTTCTACATAAAAGTGCAGCCACAAATCACGGCCGACACAAGTGGTCCACAGGCAGCGGCGGAGGGGGCCGGGCTCTGGCGGGGAGCTTCCTGGAGCCCCCTGCCCATCTCCATTTTACCCCTGAAACCAACTCTTCTGGAAACACAGCCCCCCGGCCGTTCTTTACCAGGCGGCTCACCAGCCTCCAGTAAGTTTGTTTACTCGGCTTCCAGGAATCAATGGACAAGGAAGTTTTTTGGTGGTTGTTGTTGTTTTTTCCTTCGGAATACAGTTTTCTCCGTAAATCCATAGGCTTGACAGACTAGGATAAATTTGCGCTAGTACTCAAAAGAAACCCCATGCTTACTTGTTTCCGGTTTTCCACTGGCCTTGTTGCAGGGTGGAGGGGTGGGCCCGCAGGGAGGGGGGGACCGTCACGGCCACTTGCACGTGAAGGGGGCCAGGGTGGCCCCACACTGCCTTCTTACGGTGGGCAAAGCCACGTGGCAAAGTGAGACCTGGCCGGACACTGAGCACTTGGCCTAAGGAGGGCCTTCTTCCGTTAAAACCCCAAACGGTAAACTGATACTTTACTTTTTCAGGGGCAAAGCCTCAAGTGTGCCTTAAAAGCCTGTGTCCCGATGCATCGCTTGAAATGTTTTTGTGGCTGCGTGCCAGAGTGCTGCAGGAGAAATAAAAGAGAACCCCACACAGGACCGAGCTGGAACTTTATACAACTTTTCTATAAATTACAGCAATAAAACGAATACTGCTGATAATAGTAATGATGATGATAATGATAATAATAATAAAAAATGCCTTCGTCAGTTTTACTAAAAGCATTTTGGACCTTGCAGAGGAGAAAATGAGACCGGATGTTGGAAGCTTTGGGATTTATAAGAACCTTCCAGCACGAAGGGAACACCGGTCTTCGAATGAAATCTCCGCCACGATCACTGTTTTCGCTCTGCTGGGAAACCAGCCCCCACGCTGGTCATCAAATACATCCTTTAAGTGAATTTTCTGGCAAATGAAGTGTTGCTCCCCAGAACTTAGCGATGCGGGCTGCCCGGCCCGTATTAAACGGAGCCAGGCCCGGTTAGGGGTGGCAGTGATTTCGGGGTCAGATGTTTGAACATCTGGTACCTCCTCAGAGCCGGCATCAGCTCAGACACCTCTGTTTGGGCAGGAGCAGGAGGAAGCCCCCGGCTGCCATTCTTTGCATTGGTTTCCTGTCGCCTCTGCTTGTCAGGGAAGAATGCCCGAGTGAGGGCACACAGCTGCACAACTCCTACCACCCTGTGGTAACTTCCTGCCATGACATACACTCCCCAGACGGGCCTCCAGTGTCATTCCTGTGAGAAACGTCCCCTTGGGCGCCTGGGTGCCCCATTTTACCCTGCAGCCCACGGGGCATCATTAGCAGACCTCCGGAGGTCAACCGTAGCACGTATTTGCACATTTCGAAAGATCTCAGACTCACCAATGCTGGCTCTGAGGGGTGGAGTCACGGCCACGAGACAGAACCAGAACGCGTTTCAGGAAGAGCCAACAGGGACATCCCAAGTCCAAAGCTCTCTCAGGGGCTGGGGGTCCGGAAAGGAAAGTGGTGCCCACCGAAGCTGCCAGAAGCATGCGCCGCGTTTGCGTTTTCTCCCAGCATGTACATCTCACAAATGTTCCTTTTCCACAGCATGCCCCCACCCCCAATTTTATATGTAGCAGATGGCCTTCAAACAAATCAAGGACAGAAGCTGCAAAAGCCTTAAAGAAAAAAAAAAAAAAAAGACAGTGAAACTCATATATTTCTTCAAACGATAAGATGAACTACAGATGTTTGCTGAAGGCTGATGGTACTGCCTATAACTTAAGACGCAACTTAAAAGAAGATTCCACTTGTGTTTAGCGTTGGACAAGCCCGGTAGCTGTCAGGGTGTGATTTATGGAGGTTGTTTGTGAGATTTGATGTCACTGGGGACATGGCAATTAAAATGCTCTGCCATTGGGCCCCGCAAAGCATCTTCCTGTGTGGACCCAGGCATGGAGCCCAGGATGGAAATGTGGTGTCGCCCTGCAGATGGGGGGGTGGGTGGGTGGATGTAGGTGTCCCCCACGGACCCTCTCACTCCTGAGCCCCCTCCCTCCCCTTCCACCGGGTTCTTGGTCTTTTCGGACAAAGTCCCGTTCTTACCTGACACCTGTAGCCAGATTCGTCTCAAAATAAGCTTCACAAAGGTGCTAAAAGAGAGGCAGTCATCTGTGGCGGGACCCAGCTGCATATAGGAAACAGCTGCCTGCTGGGCTCGGTGTGTAAGAAAGGAAGAGAAGAATCACGACGGAGTGTTTAAAAATGAACATAAAGCGTATACTGGAGAGGGCAACAGAGGCCTGTAATTAACCCAGTGCTAAGCGTCTGTGTTTCTGTGAACAGCTTCTTTTCCAGGACTTGTTGTAACTTGGGTGTAAATATTTGTTACAGACTGAAACCGAAGGCACGAGGCCGTAGCTGGATGCTGTCTCCCCTAGTGTGTCTCTGCTTTCTAAGCAGGGATTCTTAATAATGCAGAGAGAGCGAGGTATTTTGGAAGCCCACGCCCACTCCCAAACGCAAGCCGCCGGGAGCATCTGCACGAACGCAGACACCTACGCGCATCACACATGTGCCCGGGGCCCTTCCGCAGCTGCTCGGCGCTGGGTTCGGGGCAGAGGCCCGCGGAGTCCTGGGCAGAAGCAGCGGGAGGAGGCCCTGAGCCCGCCTGGAGCCTCTGGAACAGAAATGTGGGGAGCCTTTGAAGTTACCACCGCTCAGGTGGACGCCCCCCAGAGCAGGCCTCAGAGGAAGACATTCATTTTCACACAAAGGGGAAAATTCCTCGGGACCCTGGTGTTTCCACTAAAACAAACCTCTAAAAAGTTGTTCTCCGGAGGATCAAGGACCAGCTGTTCTCCATCTCCATGAGGCTGTGAAGAGAGGAGGTGCAGCAGGAGAGATGCGAGCTAGACAGAGGGGACGGGCGGCGAGGTGGGGCACAGCCCGTGGCACGGGGACCAGGAAGACAGCACGTGGTTTTCCAAACCGGTGTGGCTGCGTTCAGAGGAAGGAGGGTGCAGAGCACAGCATTTCAAGATCGGTGCTGGGTTCACGGAGGAAATAGCGACCCATGGGGCGCCTGGGTGGCTCAGTGGGTTTGGGCGTCCGACTCCAGCTCAGGTCGTGATCTCACAGTCCGTGGGTTCGAGCCCCGTGTCGGGCTCTGTGCTGACAGCTCGGAGCCTGGAGCCTGCTTCGGATTCTGTGTCTCCTTCCGTCTCTGTCCCCTCCCCCACTTGTGCTCTGTCTCTGTCTCTCAAAAATAAATAAATGTAAAAAAAAAAAAAAAAAAAAAGAAGAAGAAAAGAGCAACCCATTGCTCTTTCTCCTGGTGCTGAGATGGCTGGGGAACATACACACTGAACTCACAGATGGAGAGCGCTGACGGCCCTGAGCAGGTCTCCACCCACACCCAGATCTTCCACAGAGGTGAGAATCTGCTTATTTTTAGAAATACTTTAAATGACTTGGACTTTTTTTTTTTTTTGATCACCTTACCTCTTAATCTCTTTTTTCTTTCTTTCTTTTTTTTTAAATGTTTTATTTATTTTTGAGAGAGAGAGAGAGAGCGAGCACATAAGTGGGGAGGGGCAGAGAGAGAGGGAGGCTCAGAATCGGAAGCAGGCTCCAGGCTCTGAGCTGTCAGCCACGAGCCCGACGCGGGGCTCGAAGTCACAGACGGTGAGATCATGACTCGAGCCAAAGTCGGACGCTTAACCGACTGAGCCACCCAGGCGCCCCTCTTTTCTTTTTTTTTGTTAAAGCTTATTTATTTTGAGAGAGAGAGAGAGAGAGCAAGTGGGGGAGGGATAGAGAGAGTGGGGGACAGAGGATCCACAGCGGGCTCTGTGCTGAGAGCAGACGGCCTGATGTGGGGCTCAAACTCACAAACGGTAAGATCATGACCTGAGCCAAAGTCAGATGCTTAACCAACTCAGCCACCCAGGCACCCCTCCTTTCTTGTGTAGGAGTTTCTCATCCTGTGAAATCACAGTCAGAGGCAGAAACTTCCTCATTTCTGAGGCTGTAACGTCAAAGCCTTGCCTCCTCTCCTCTCCTTGCAGGCTGGACGATCGAGTGTCCTGCTGTAGATGAAGCTTGTCTTGGCTTTATGCTGGTTCACCCCACCAAGGGTAAGTTGCAGGGGAAGCGTGGGCCTGGGGCAGTGTGGCCCATCTGACACGGTTTCAGGAGGTGATAGTAGGACAAATCACCGTACAGAATGTCTATCTGCTTGGGTGCATCTAATACTGGGCTCAGGTCTGAGGGCTGAGCAGATCCCAACGCTGTGCGGACAGACCAGATAATAAAGGCCTGAACAAAGCCCGCAAGGCAGCCGGCCATGGCGGAGGGAGGCAGGCCTGGCGTGCTTTCACAAAGCCGTGGAGTCTTGTGGTGCAGAATTGCAGGCTTTGCATCCGGAGCTGGATTCAGATCCCGACTGAGGGATCGTGGGCAAGACTCTTATCTTTCCTGAGCCTCGGTTTCCTCATTTTCAAAGCATGGACCCTTGCGGGGTCCTTGTGAGGATCAGGTGAGGCTCAGTGCTGGGCACGTAGTAGGTGCTCAAAAACGGTAAGGTTTCTGCCACGGGGGGGAAATCCAGAGGAAGGAGAAGATGTGGGTCAAGGCTTGTGGGGGAACATGTAACTATATTGGGCTGTTGCCGCATGAGCACTACAAAAGAGCCTCAAATGGAAAATGTAAGCATCTCAGATAGCGGATTCCTCCCTAGTTATCTGTTTGCCCAACTGAATGGAGAAGCTGGAATAACAGGAGTGTGCTTTATTGTCCATTCATGCCCCACCCAGATCATTCCCTTCCCTTCCCTGGCCTGTGCTCTGGGGCCACAGAGGCTGGCCTGCGTATGCTGTGTCTCCTGGGCTTCCAGCCCGCCTCCAGCTCTCCCCAGGCTCCAGGAACACCATTCCCTTGAGGCTAAAGGACGGATATAGCTTTCCGCCATTGCTACTCTCTGGGGCTTTGATTTCCCATGGTGCCTCTGTAAGCCCTACCCACGTCTCTGCAAATGGTCCCTTTATTCAATTCTCTTTGCAATTGCTTCTGAATGTGCTTTCTCTTTCCTGCTAGGAGGCTGCAAAAGAGTGTGACTGGACACAGATAGAGTCAATCTAGGAAGACTTCCTGAAGGAGGCTGTCTCTTCCCCAGATTTTTGGAGGAGAACAGTAACTTGATAAGGACATAGAATAGGAGGCTGATGTTCTGGTAAGGCACACTGGAGTCAACGAAGACTTAGGGGTTAGAATCTGCATGGACTCTTCTTGGATGATGGTGAAGGTCCTTATCAACAGGACATCCCCGCAGACTCAGAAAGGGAGAGAATGATGATGGTGAAAATACAAAGCAGTGTCATTTATTTATTGTCTACTGTGACAGGCGCTCACAACTGTGCAACAGGTATTATTATCACTATTTTATAGATGAGAAATGGGGACTCAGAGAAGGTAAGCAACTTGTCCAAGGTCACATTACATGGTGGCGTTGGGATTCATAAAGCAAGGCTGCCCAGTGGTCCCACTCTGCCCGGGATTAAGGGGTTTGGGGGATGTGGGACGCTGGGGGCTGATTTTCTGTTAATGGCAAGATCTGTTGGGTGGCTGTGGAATTAGTGAAAGTGGCTATTAACAGTCATGCCTATAATAAATAAAGTTAGTTTTTTGTCTCAAAGGACTCCCAACAGTTGATCGGCAAGAGTGGAAGCACAAAAAGAGAGAAAGAAAGAAAGAAAGAAAGAAAGAAAGAAAGAAAGAAAGGAAGGAAGGAAGGAGGAAGGGAGGAAAGGAGGAGGGAGAGAGGAAGGGAGGAAAGGAGGAGGGAAGGGAGGAAGGGAGGGAAGAATTACCAGCTCAGATCATTCCATACAGCAGCAGAGAGGGGATGCAGTCAGTCCAAACAGCAAACAACCTTTCTTTTCGTCTCAGGATCAGGACTGAGATAGAATTTTCCCTCTGACAGACTTTCCTTTGCAATTCTTTTTTGGCTCCAATTAATAATAAATGGAGGGTGCATTCTTTTTAAAAAAAATTTTAATGTTTACTTATTTTGAGAGAGAGAGAGAGAGAGAGAGAGAGAGAGAGCAAGGGAGGGGCAGCTCCAGGCTCTGAGCTGTCAGCATGGAGCCTGACGCAGGGCTTGAACTCGCAAACCATGAGATCATGACTTGAGCCAAAGTCAGACGCTTAACCGACTGAGCCACCCAGGTGCCCCGGAGGGTGCATTCTTTAAGCACAGAGAACCAGAGGAGAGAAAAGGTGGTGTTCAGGTTCTGGGAATATCAAGAGGTAAGCTTCATGACGGGGCAGAGCACCGCCTCCAAGAGTCTTTGGAGGTACAAACACTGCCACCCAATCAACCCACCGTTAAATCAGTGGGTGAGTGTGTGACCCATGGCGTGTTTGTGCAGCTTCAGGATCATCCCAGGTCCAGCCAGGATCCCCAGAAATAACGCCAGCAGCAAAGTTACCATTTGTGGAGTTCCTGCTACCTTTGTTCCAAGTGTTTCACAGACCTTATTTTAAATGCTTAGAGCAAGCCTTCAGAACAGGTGTTATTAGTCCCATTTTCAAGATGAGGAAAACTGAGGAAGAGGGAAGTCTCTAGGGACCTCGTGTGTGAAATTGGCAAGCCTGGGCTCCACAGTGACATTTCTTTGGTGTCAAGTCCTGAACCAGGCCACAGCTGCATGGTGCCTGAGTGCCCAGGGCTCTAGTGATGGCTGGTCACGTCAGTAAACATTCATGGGGTCCTGGCGTAGTCCACCCCAGGGGGGATGGGTTCATGGGCTTGTCATTGAAGCACTCGGATGGAATTTTTACGTTCCTCACCACTGTCGTGATAGCTACTTATGTTCCTCCAGCTTCCATGATTTGTACATGCTGTGTCCCCTGCTGGAATGGTCTTCTCCTGTTTGACCAGCTGGAGGGCCCCTACCCATCATTCAAGAGTCAGTTCAAGCACTATCTCCATGGATAAGGCTTTCCCACCCCCAGCCCTAATTTGGGTGAGGTCCTCTCTTCTGGGGTCACCTCCCATCCCATATGGACTGTGACCTCAAACTGATTATTCTGACTTGTCTTCTACTCTCTTCTCACCATCAACCCCAGACTGTGAGCTCCTTCAGGGGAGTGAAAGTGGTTTCTTTGATTGGTACAAAGCAGATACTCAACACTGTTGAATGAGTCAGTGACAGAGGCCAGGATGTCCCAGGAACTCTGACTGGGGCATACTGATCTCCATTCCTTCTGGTAATAGCCAGTGAGCCCTCCTTGACATCTTAAGTTTTCTTTGTGCTAGATTTTCTCACGCATGCTTCTGGGGGTCATGGGGACCCTCAGTGAGATGCTTTCTCTACTTGGGTGTGGTTTTTCGCCAGTCAGTGCCAAGACTAGGTACCACCCACAGTATGCTCTTAATTAATGGCCGTGATTTTGGAAGGGAGAAACAGAGGAGCCACCACAATTCATACTGCATGGTTGCCATCTAATGGGATGGTTTCATTAAAGAGACCTCTAAGAGCAAGGACAGATTAGAAGCAAGCTTATCTAGAGAAAGCTGAAGGAAGGATCCAAGCTCTATAAATATGCAGCGTGCCAAATCTGAAGGCGAGCGTCGATTCACAGATTTCCGCTCAGCACAAAGTGGGTCATTCGCTTGTTTAGACAGGACTTTCTGCCTGGGTCCCTCCAAGCAGTTGGCAGGGAAGGTGCAGGGAAGGAGGGGTTGGAAGGCCGGGCTGCTGGCATTCTCTACCACTTACCAGCTGGGTGGCTCAGTGAGAGCTTGATCCTTCTGGCGTTGGCATCTCTAAGATGGCGGTGATGATGATGAAGAAGACGTTGATGATGATGATGATGATGGTAATAAGCCCTCTCCAGCCTTCCTTATAGAGCTTCCTGTTGGAATGAATGAGGCTCACATCTACTTCTCAAATGTAAATGAACACATTCTCATTCTAGTGGTGAAGGTCAAAGCAGAAGAACCAACTTGGACAGACGATTCTACGTCGGATGCTTCTGTTCTGCAACCTGAGTAAGGCCCGGTGAAACACCATTCACAAAGCTTCTCATGGTCCTCTCTGGATCACAGACATCCCCCTGGTGCTGAGTCCATACCTTTGGGGTATGGTGCGGAGAAGGGCCAAGCTCCAGCCAGGGCCGATGTGAACCACTGAACCCCTGGCAGGCTGCAGTTTCTACTCCAATTACACAAGCGATGTTAGGTATTTTGGGGCTTTGCATCTTGATCAGGAATATTCCCTTGTGAAAGGGCTGCTTGATTTTGGCCTGCTGACGTCAGCAGTGTTAATATGATTTAATTGATTAATAGGCATTAATGACTGGTAATGAAGGCCTAACCTGGTAGCTGGGAGGAGCTCACAAAACATGCCTATAAATGGAAGAATGGCCTTGTTTCTAATTGTTGACCCTTGCCTGTGGACAGTAGCCCCATTTTAGGGTCCTCTGCCTCGTGCGATACGGGTTAGCAATACGATAAAATGCATATATTAATATATTTCTTAGAATCTGTTTATTGTACTTTAATCCACTGAAAAAAAGCACCTGAGTTTTTGTCGATATGAGATTTGGTCCTTAATCTCTGATCTAAAGGTCATCTGTAGGGAAACCAACCTCTGCTGTGGTTGCTGGAGGCAGTCTCTTCCAGCAGGATTCAGTGTCTTTAACATCCTGGGCTTCCCCGGCATTCATTCGTCTCTGATTATTGAAAACTTTCCGCCGCTGCTAACACTCAGGAACAATGTAATAAGTAACTTCCAATTAAAGTTTTCCATATGTGGCAAAAATTGTAACAAATGAATAAGTAAAGACCACATAATGGAAGCCTATTAGCCAAGTGAATATACTCTTTTTAAGTCAAATTTCTATACCACTTTTGTATTATCTCCCATCAGAAGAGAACGCGCAATTACCAATTTTATCTTATCTCGGGCTTATTATTAAAGAGTAGTAAAGGAAACTTCATTCCAGGAGCCATAATGTGATTTTTGATTAATAGAGGGATTCTTATGTGACAAGAATATTTCTCCCAGGCAAAGTGCGCACATGGATTTCTGCCTGAGCTGGCTGGAAGTTACATCTCAGGTGGAGTGACTGTTCAACAATAGAACATATGTTTCTACATGGGGATGCGATTCTGAAGGCACTCCGAAGCGCGAGAAGGGCAGGGAAGAAGTTGACATTGGCTTTGCAGAGAACGATGTTTATTTATTTTGTTGGTTCCAATCAGTATGTCAAACCGGATGCCGATTCGTGTGCAAAGGGGTGAGATCAGCACCCCCATGGCTCATGGTTTTTCGTCAGTCCTTCCCGCCCCTCTTGGAAGCTCTCCTGCCACCTGCCACAGTCTCTCGTGGGACTCAGGCACATTCTGGGCGCACCACGGATATCGGGGAGTCAAGGCCCCACTGCCGCTCACCTCCTACTGCACCTGGAAATGCTTTGAATTTGAATTCCAATTCTTCAAGCCAGCTTTTCCTGGAGAACTGTGCTAAGGAAGTTATCTGGAACCTTGCCCTTGGCTCTGAGCAGCGTATGTTTACTCCAGTGACCTGGGGAGCATTTGTTAGGGGACAAGGGGAGGGCTGTCCCAGTTACCCTGCAGCAGACCCACCATTGGACCGGTAGTCTTCCTCTTCTCAGGGTGGGGCAAGGCCCATCCGTCAGACCCCGGATGGTTTCCTTGGATCTGGCTCTGCTCTTGGCAGCTACATGACCCTGGGCAAACATCCTAACCCAACCCAGCCTGTTCCCTTAGCTGAAGACAGGGATCCTGCCCACTCAGGGACTTACCGTGAGAATGGAGGTAGGCAGCGTTTTGACACGGAAGCGTCACCATAATGAATGATGCTGCTGCCCGTTGACCTAATGGCTTGGGTACCCACCATGGCTTAATTCTTGTGGCTCTCCGTCCTTCCTTGAGGACGCTGTGCTGGTCCCTGTCATCTCTCATCCCCAGGGTAGGTGTGCTCAGTGCAGGGGCCCCACACCTTTGACCGGGGACTTAATCCGGTGCGGAAAATGTATTTTCTCTCACTTGGCAGAACTCAACCAGCAGTTTTCCTCCTGGAAGTGTATCATAAAGGAAGTAACCGAGCAAACATAAAAGTCATATGTCTATGAATGTTCACCGAAGCGCTCTCTACATGGCCCAAAATCGGAAAGAAATAAGAATGGAAGGTAGAGCGGATTGTGTCCACTGTGGTTCATCTGAACTCTAGGCTCCTGTGCAGCCCTATTAAAGATGCCATTGTAGGGGCGCCTGGGTGGCTCAGTCGGTTAAACGTCCGACTTCAGCTCAGGCCACGATCTCGCGGTCCATGAGTTCGAGCCCCGCGTCGGGCTCTGGGCTGATGGCTCAGAGCCTGGTGCCTGCTTCCGATTCTGTATCTCCGTCTCTCTCTGCCCCTCCCCCGTTCATGCTCTGTCTCTCTCTGTCTCAAAAATAAACAAAACGTTAAAAAAAATTTTTTTTAAATAAAAAAAAAAAGATGCCATTGTAGAAGAATATCTAATGCCACAGAAAGATTCGATAAGCAGAAAGGCATTCTGTGATGGCAATTCTATCTTTGAGAGAAAAGGTTTAGAAATATATACCAATAGAATAAATGTCAGTTATTTTAGGATACCCAGATTGTAAGTTATTTTATATCCTCTCTCCCTTTGGCTTATTTCTAAGCTCTGATTTAACAATTAGTCAACATTGATGACATACATAATTTTTTTTTTTTAATTTTTTTTTTCAACGTTTTTAATTTATTTTTGGGACAGAGAGAGACAGAGCATGAACAGGGGAGGGGCAGAGAGAGAGGGAGACACAGAATCGGAAACAGGCTCCAGGCTCCGAGCCATCAGCCCAGAGCCCGACGCGGGGCTCGAACTCACGGACCGCGAGATCGTGACCTGGCTGAAGTCGGACGCTTAACCGACTGCGCCACCCAGGCGCCCCCATAATTTTTTTTTTTAAGTGAGGAAATATCAGGGGCGCCTGGGTGGCTCAGTCGGTTAAACGTCCGACTTCAGCTCAGGCCACGATCTCGCGGTCCGTGAGTTCGAGCCCCGCTTCGGGCTCTGGGCTGATGGCTCAGAGCCTGGTGCCTGCTTCCGATTCTGTGTCTCCCTCTCTCTCTGCCCCTCCCCCACTCACACCATGTCTCTCTTAAAAATAAAGTAAACGTGGGCGCCTGGGTGGCTCAGTCGGTTAAACGTCTGACTTCAGCTCAGGTCACGATCTCGCGGTCCGTGAGTTCGAGCCCCGCGTCGGGCTCTGGGCTGATGGCTCAGAGCCTGGAGCCTGTTTCCGATTCTGTATCTCCGTCTCTCTCTGCCCCTCCCCCGTTCATGCTCTGTCTCTCTCTGTCTCAAAAATAAACAAAACGTTAAAAAAATTTTTTTTTAAATAAAAAAAAAAAGATGCCATTGTAGAAGAATATCTAATGCCGCAGAAAGATTCGATAAGCAGAAAGGCATCCTGTGATGGCAATTCTATCTTTGAGAGAAAAGGTTTAGAAATATATACCAATAGAATAAATGTCAGTTATTTTAGGATACCCAGATTGTAAGTTATTTTATATCCTCTCTCCCTTTGGCTTATTTCTAAGCTCTGATTTAACAATTAGTCAACATTGATGACATACATAATTTTTTTTTTTAAGTGAGGAAATATCAGGGGCGCCAGGGTGGCTCAGTCGGTTAAGCGAGCGACTTCGGCTCGGGTCATGATCTCGCGGTTTGTGAGTTCGAGCCCCGCGTCGGGCTCTGTGCTGACAGCTCCGAGCGTGGAGCCTGTTTCGGATTCTGTGTCTCCCTCTCTCTCGGCCCCTTCCCTGCTCACGCTCTGTCTCTGTCTTAAAAATAAATAAACACTAAAAAAAATTTAAAGTGAGAAAATACCATTTTTGTAAAGTCTTTCTGTTACATTGAACCTGCAGAACGGTAAAGCCCTGTAGGCAGGCCGGGCTTACTCCGGGCAAGCAGGAGCCGTGGTGGGTGGTGGGATTTCAGGGGTCCCGAGGCCCTTTCTGTCTCCCTGCTTCCTCTTCCTTGATGTCCTACGTCAGCACACTTTTCCCGGCTGGCATGCAGGTTCCCTGTGTGGGAGAGAAACACCTCTCACTGATGTTTTCGGTCTTTGGCCCCTTGGTGGGAAAGAGCAGACAGGCCATCCGGTCGCTCTTGTGGTCAGGGGTAATTCATGTCTGGGACAAGATATGATGGGAAGGGAAAAGCAGACAGACAATGTGAAAAGAGCATTCTGGGAAGAGGCAGGGCAGGGCAAAGAGAGCCTTGGAGCCCAGGGGTGGGGCTCCAGGACAAGTGGCTTCCTTCCAGCCTGGCCGCACAATTCAGTGCCTTCCAGAAACAGAAGCCGCCTGGGTCCGCAAAGGGGGAGAGTGGGGCGGGGTTGCTCACGGAGGCTGGCTCGTGCCCTGGGGGCGCCACCCAGTGCCCATTGCAGCCAGGTTCTTGGAAGGAGGAAGGATAAATACAGCTGTCTCCAAGGGGCAGGAGTAATTAATTGGCTTCTTCCTCACGAGCATTTCCTGTTGGGGGCAGAATGCTATAAGTGGAAGGCCACAAGCAATGGTGTGTGAGGGAAGAGCCACCAAAGAGAGGGCAGTTTTTGTCCCCGGATTGGGCCTTTTCATTAACGCCCGGGTTGTGGTTTGGCCAGGCCTGGCTTCCTCAAACCCTAACTGAACACAAACCCACCTGTAGCTCCTCATGGCCTATGGGGTAGGGCCTGAGTGCTTCCTGGTCACAGGGCCCCAGCTGACCTCTCTGGTCCCGCCCCACCCCCTCCAAGCCCTTGCTCCCTCCGGCTTCCAGGAGTTTAGCTGGGTCCTGTCACAGTGTGTGTAGATAATGCTGAGGCTTTAGGCCCGTGACTGGAAGCCGCTTCTCCTCCACACGCTGAGCTGTCATTCACCTTTCAAGAGCCAAATGGAGTCTTCTATCAGGAAGCCTTCCCTGGTTCCCTCCGTCCCATGGAAGCCGTTCCCAGATGTTTCTTAAACACCTAGGTCGTTAACCACGTGAAGGAAAAGCTGAAGGAATAAATGTGTTGAGGGATTTTTCCTTTGAGATTCCAGGCTGTGTCTGAACTCCAAAAATAAACCTCGGCCCCGCAAGTTAGTTTTCGGAATAACGATGTTTTTATTTTATTTTTAAGATAAGTAAAAAGATTCACGTGGTTCCAAAGTACAATATGAATCTATGCAAATCGAATATGATGTTCAGCAGAAAGCCAACCTCCCACTGCATCCCCTTGGACTACCATTCTCTCCCTGATGGGGAAGCAGTGTTGCCAATTTCTTTTTTTTTTTTTTTTTTACTTTTTTTTAATGTTTATTTATTTTTGAGAGAGATAGAGACAGAGCATGAGCGGGGGAGGGGCAGAGAGACAGGGAGACACAGAATCTGAAATGGGCTCCAGGCTCTGAGCTGTCGGCACAGAGCCTGACCCAGGGCTCGAACCCGCGGACGGTGAGATCACGACCTGAGCCGAAGTCGGACGCTCAACCGACTGAGCCACCCAGGCGCCCCGCCAGTTTCTTATAAATCCTTCTAGGCACGTGAAACCAAACACACACACCACAGTGAGGTTTCCCCAGGTCTTAAACAAATGGGGCCATGCGATTCTATGCCCTACACTGCACTTTACTTTTCCCGCTCAACAAAATATTTTGCAGAGTGGTTGATGCCATTCCACAAAGGGATTTCCTCCCCCCGCCCCGGTTTTTCTTATTGTTTCGAGGATTCATCTGAACGAGCGTGTCCTATTTTCTTTAACTTGTCCTCCGTTGTTGGGCATTTAGGTGGTTTCCAGCCTTCCACTCTTACACACGGCATGGCAATAAATAGTCTCCTATGGAGTCATTTCTCAGAACTACAAGCTTAGGAGTAGAGTCATAGGATAAATTCCTAGAAGGGAGATTGCTGGGTGAAAATCACGTGCGTTTTAAATGCAGATAGTTATTGCCACATCGCCCTTCATGAGAGTTGTGTTAATTTACACTCCCCACAGCAATATTTAATGTGGCCAACTGATGGCCGTTTTGGACCACACTGTGTGAACCACCCAGAACGCATTCACAGGCGAGTTTCTCCAGAGGGTACCAGTTTGAAAACTCGGTTCCATATTCTGCTGAAATTTGTAGTGGACCAGTAGTTTGGGCCTCAACAGCTCTGCCTTTAGGAAACCACAGTTCTTCCTTGGTGGGGCTCTCCCAAGTCCACTCCTTGGTGTTACTCCCTTCCTCCCTGAGGGTGGGCATGTGACCGGTCTTGGCACAAAGATGATTGGTTTAGGGCTGACATGTGAGCCAAGCTGGGTCAACCAGAGACCTTCACAGGATTCCTACTGGAACCATTACGAGATCGATCACCCTTGCACTATAAGGATCATAAGCCAATGGGACAACGTGGGCTTAGGGCCTCCAGGGGCCAGGGAGGCGCTGCACGCAGAAAGCCTCTCTGCAAAGGACTGCAGGCCAAGGGGAGCAGAGATGAGTGATGGGGAGAAAGGCTGAGGCCGGGTCCTATCCTTAGTGCTCCTGGATCCAGCACCGCCTGAAGCTAACCGCTCTGGACTTCCAAGTTATGCGACCCTAATACATTTCCTTGGGGGCTCACTTTCTGTCATTTGCGATGGAAAGTATTCTGACTCACACGGAGCCTTACACGCATGGTTTCATTTAATTCTGATCACAGCCTGGTGACATAGGATTTTATTTTTCCACTTTAGAGATGAGGCTCTTGACATTCAATGCGTCTAAGAAGATTTTCCAAAGCTCACCAAACCAATGACAGAATTGGATTCAAATTTCGGATGGCGGGCCCCAATACCCGTGCTTCGCAAGCTCTTCCGCACGTATTTCGGCAGCACCGGCGACTTTGGTCCAACGCGTTCTTTCCGTTCTCTATTGCGTTCTGACTTCTGTTCATGCCTGTGTATCCAGGCCCAGGATCTGGAGCTGCAGAGGCTCAAGAGGCTTGCCCAGTGGAGTTCATACTTGTTTATGGGAGGCGGTGAGGCAGCTGGGAAGGGGCGAGGATGAGCCTGTTCGGTTAGTGGTCAATTCTGGACCCCGAGCCCTTCTTCTGCGACCACAGCGGAGTCGCCCTGAAACACACAGCACACCAAAGAGCCTTTTGTCTGCAGGCTCTGTTCTAGTCACAGAAGAGACAGAAGGAGACAGACCTGTGTGCCCCCCACCATGTGTTTGAAAATAAAGCGTATCGATAGAAAAGTTGGGGTACGGTAAGGGGAACAAGACCAGGAGGTGACTGCTGTCGAAAAGATTGTCGTTCATCGTTTCCAAGAGAAAGGGGCACACAGGGAAGCCCCAGTGTTGGTCAGAGGGTGGAGGGATTAAGGGGGAAATGTGTGGGAGAGCCTTTATTGTGATTTCCCTGGGAAGGAACAGGCGAGGTGGGATTGACAGATTTAACATTGGCTAGTTTGAATACTCTCGGGTGTAGAAACTGTCCCAAGTAGCCGGGTACCCGGTCCTGGGTATTTAGGGCAGCGAGTAGTGGCCCAGAGTGTGAGAGCCTGTAGAGGAGGTGTCTGGGGGTGTGGGCTCCGGATTGCTTGATTTGGAAAGTGTGCCTGCAGGTGAATCCTTTATTATCACTAGGTATCTGTTGACCCTGGGAGGGGCAGTCACTGCAAAGTCAACGAAGCTCCAGATGTCACCAGAATACAGAAAATAAAAGCTATGTTACTCAACGCGACCAGGAATTGGGGCTGTGGATGGGGGTTTGGCCAGCCAATGAACAGCGTCCATCCACTCTAGTGTATGTGGTTTTGGTCCAACAAGTGTGCTTTTATAAGGAAATAAGTGGGCAGATGAGCCGGGATAGGTGTACAGGGTCCTTTATCAGCATGATGTTTACAAGAAAAAAGGAAAAGAAACCCTAAATGTATCACGATTGGCATATGGCTGAGTAGTTTATCATTCATTCCACACAATGAATCACCTGTGTGGTCATTGACAGTGTCAGTGTAGAGGCATATTTATGATATTAACACATGATCAGAATACGTTTTTGGGTGCAAACAAGAGATATAATCAACAAATATGTATGATCCTACTTTTGTTAAAAATACATATCATTAGGGGCGCCTGGTGGCTCAGTCGGTTAAGTGTCCGACTTCGGCTCAGGTCATGATCTCACAACTCAAGAGTTCGAGCCCTGCATCGGGCTCTGTGCTGACAGCTCGGAGCCTGGAGCCCGCTTTGGATTCTGTGCCTCCCTCTCTCTCTGCCCCTCCCCTGCTCACGCTCTGTTTGTCTGTCTCTCTCTCAAAGATAAACATTAAAAAAAATTTAAAAAACACATCTCATGAAATGTTCACTTATATTTACAGTGTATTTCTATTGCTTTGACCAAAGATTGGAAGGAAATGTATCAAACTATTAACAATGGCAACCTTTCAGGACAGGATTGTTGGTGATCAAAATGCATCCTCTGGGTTGATGGGGGGTGGGAGGGTATTGTGGAGGGCACCTTTTGGGATGAGCACTGGGTGTTGTATGGAAACCAATTTGACAATAAATTTCATATATTGAAAAATAAATAAATAAACATTAAAAAAACACAACAAAATGCATCCTCTGCTTTTCTTCCATCTGCGTTTCTATATATTACATAATGGGTGTTTATTACTTGTGCAATAAGCCACGGAAGGCTGTCCTAAGGGTATCATTGCTGTCTGCCTGCGACATTGTGGAGAGCGCTCCTCGGGCTCTGAAACATTCGCTTGCAGATTTCACTGAATGCCAATAGTTCCACTGGGGGAGAAGTAGCCGCAGCGTGAATACAGACATCCCCCCGTTTGTCTCTGGGACAAGGTGGACTCGTAGAGCACCTGCTCTTGTTCCGGAGGTGGCAGTCTGTGTTTGATCCTTCTATCAGGTTCTGGTCACGACCGGGAGCCCACCCTCCCAACCAAGGCTGGAGATGTGTTTGATGTTCGCAGAAGCCGGACGGCACATCAGGCACAAACTGCTCTTCCTTTGAGTTGACATCAAAGTGAACAGCGAGGTTGCCGGCGCTGGTAAAAATGGAGAGACGTTTACCTGAAGCAGTTCTGTTGTGTCAGACCGTCGCCAACCAAATGGCCGTTTTTGGAGGCTAGGCGAGACCTCTCTGAACTAGGTGATGAAGTAGGCCAGAGAACATCTATGTGAGGCTTTTGCACGCTATTTGATTGAAAGATGGTCCTGAGGCTCAAAAACCATATTAAAAATCTTGGAGTAGGAGATCTCTATGGTCCATGTGAAGTTGAAAATATTGCCCTCTCCTTCCCCATCCCTCCTGACTCACACCCCCTGGCGGCCCATCCAACTATTCATATTAGTCCCAAAGAGGCTGAGTATGTCCCAACCAGCCTTCCCAGAAATGGCCGAAGGTCCTGCCCACCCGCCTCATCCCTGGAGCTCAACCATTGGCTGACTGACTTCAGCTTTGACCCTTGCCTTGCCTTACACTTCCCGAATTAGTTGTCCGTCTACATTCTCTTGGGTATCTGACCCAAACTCTCCCTTTTTATACACTAGGCCAGGCCATCCTTTGGTCTAAAGTATGTGGGGCAAGAATGGAATACAAGCTCTGTTCAAATATGGCCCCGTGGAAAGCCAACCCCATTTTGGTGATGCGGTGGTCAGCTGGCAGCTCCCAGGGAAGCCCATGTGGACGGATTCATGGTGCTGGGGCTCTCTGAGAACTGCCACCCAGGCACGAGCCAGCTGGGGCTCGGTGTTCGTGCATGGTAAGGTCCTCAGATGCTAGGGGTGGGAGGGAGTCCCACATGAGTTGGGAGGTCCTAGTGGTCATCCTCTTTCTCCTCCTCCTCATCACCATGATCAAAGGGGAGGGAAACGGGGGGCCGTCTACATCTTGACGGAGGCAACCGACAAGGCTTGGAGGAGCGGGATGTAGGGAACCCCCCCCGCGGAAGCCCGCCTGCTCTCCAAGGATACAGTTATCCACCAGGAGACATGTTGGTATGCAAAGGAGCCGCCATAGTAAACAAGTCCAAAGGCTGAGGAAGCAGCCCCTGTCACCTGCCTCAACTCGAAGAACCTACTGGAAGAGGAAGAGAGTGAGGCAACACGGAGTGTGGGGTGGCCAGTGGGTGTGACAGGCCAAGACAGAGAGGCCAAGGGCGTGATGGAGAAGAGAGTGTGAATCTCAACCAGAAGGAAGATTGTCGGGGGGGGCGGGGGAGGGGTGATGCTAGGAAGGGGGGTGAGACCAGGGAAGGGCGAGCCTCACGCTCTGGATTTTCCAAGGCGCCTGCAGAGGTGTGTGACTCACTGCCCTGGATGCCTGGCAAGACCCACTGTGGCAGGTCCTGCCTCCTCTTGGAAAGCTCTATGGGAAAAGCTGTGCTGTGATTAAGATCTTTTAATTAAGGAAGCCGTTTGCACAGGATGCAACAAGAGGCTGATGGAGAGTTTGCTTAAATTGGATTTTTTTTTTTGGTTAACTAGAAAAATAATAAGAGGAACTCGTCTTTGTATAAGGAAGAGGGATGTGTCACTTTGAAGGGTGCCGGGTAGCGATCTGTGAATGAATTCATCTGCCCCTTCATACCGTGACCACTGGAAAATAACCGCTTATTGAATGCTTACTCTGGGCCACGCATTGTGCTGATGGCGTTACATGAACTCTGTCCCTCGCCCCACACAGCCACCCCCCTAGGCACCTTCCCTGCCTTTCTTGCAGATGAGAAAACAAGCCTCTTTGTGTGGAAGACACCTCCACCTGCTCCTTGAGGGAGAAGCCAATCATGAACAGGGAGGCAGGATGGGGGTAATTTTGAGCCCCAGTTTCCTGCTTGCTTACGGTTTCTGTCTCTCTCCTGTATGGTTTAAGCCCCTCCCCCCCATCATGTCCTCTCTGACCACGCATCCGTCTTAAGCTCCCCCATGTCCCGCCCCGACTGTCCCCAGGGACACACTGCACAGTGTCCTGGGGCCCCGTGGCAGCTGACTTCCTCGTCCTGAACCCAGGCAGGCGAGACGATGTCTGTGCTGGTCACCTGTCTGATCCTTCCTTCAGTGTGGCGACAGCCCTGGATATGACAATGTAAGAGACGGTCCTGGGCACTGGGGCTGACCCTGAGTCAGAGCTCCTGCCTCCCCACACAACCCCTGCTGCTGGCTTCATTCTGAGGACTGAAGTTTTCTTGGTTCCGAGCGGTCCAGTGGCCTTGTTTTTGTCCAGAGTAACCTACTGACATCCAGCGTTGACTGAAGGACATCTCCTGGACTCTATACTCTGTGGACGAGACCCCACCTGCCTGGCCCTGCCCTCAGAGCCAGTTTCGTCACCTCTGTCCCTCTCTGCTCTAGGCTCAGAAGCCAGGTTCCAGCATCAAGTCCTATCGTATGTGTGTGTCCTGTGTGTGGCCCAGCACCCCTCTCTTTGGGGGAGCCCTCCCCGTACTGTTCCACAGTGTTTCCGCTCCGGTGATGAGTTTTGGGTGGGAGAGACTGCAGCCATCACTCTGTGCCAGGCCAGCCAGAGGACTCCACCTTCTTGACCCCAGTAATCGGTCCAAAAGGGCGTGTGACCCACACCAGGCCAATCAGAGTCCTCGGGGCTTTCTGGGGGTCCTTGCAGGAGCAACAAGGCCCATCCCTCTAGGGCCAGGAGAGCTCGTAGCAGCACAGAGCCTTTCTGAGAGGGAGGCAAGGCCAGCCCAGCAGCTCTGAGAGAGACCGTGGCCCTAGATCCCACTGTGCCTGAAAGCAGTTTCCCGCCTTGTGAGCCATAAATTTTGTTTTGTTTCTCGTATAGGAGTCTAAATGTAGGGTTTGACATTTGTAACTGAAAGAGTTCTGCCTATCACAGTTTTTTTTTTTCTATGAAAAGAAACCCAGTTTCAAGTTTTAGCAGAAGACGTGGGAGAGCAGGTGTGGTGTGAGTCTGAGTTGCCATGGCATCGACTCCTAGCTTCTGCTTGTTTGTTTGGTTTTGGTTTGAAATGTTTTCATTTGGCTACGTACAGAATTCTCTTTATTTTTATCTGTTAATTTTTCTAACCGTTTATTTTTATTTTGAGAGAGAGGGAGCAAGCGGGGGAGAAGAAGAGAGAGAGAGAGAGAGAGTGCGACAGAATCCCAAGCAAGCTCCGCTCTGTCGGCGCAGAGCCTGATGTGGAGCTCGAACTCGTGAACCGTGAGACCATGATCTGAGCCGAAGCGAAGAGTCGGATGCTTAACTGACAGAGCCACCCAGGTGCCCCTCTACAGAATGTTTTTTTAGAAAACTTTTCTCTTAAGAAAAATTCCAAACACATGCAAAAATAGAGAATAACATAATGAATGCTCTCTTGTCCATGGGTATTGTAAATCTTTCTAGCAGCATAGAGTGTTAAAATTTATTTGGGAAATATTGGTTGAGCTCTTATTGTGTGATGGGGACTGTTCTAGGTGCTGGAGGCACCGCAGTGGCAAGACTCAGTTCTTTGTTGGAGCTTGATTGCCAGTGGGGACTACGGCCATAGCAGGTTCACAAATGCACACCCAAGGTCATCTCAGATAACGATAAATGGTGAGAAGAAGATGAGGAGAGAAAGCTCTTTTCAAGAAAGGCCATCTGAGCTGTGACTTGAATGATGAGAGGGAATCCTTTGCCGTAATGACTTGCAGGAAAGTTCCTGGCAGTTTGAGCCGTGTGTCCAAAATACCAGATGAGAAAGAAGGCATGCAACTGAAGCGGAGTGATAGGTATTGGCTTAGGCAAAAAGAGCATAATGTGGCTACCAACCAGGACCCTGGACTCCAATCTTGGGCCAAGGCTGCCGTGTTCGGTGGTATAGGTTGTGCACTGCACAATTTGAGGGAGAGCCATCCACGCACAGCAGGGGTTGGCCAACATCTTCTGTGAAGGGCTGGATCGTAAATATTTTAGCTTTTGTGGGCCAGATGGTTTCTGTAACAACTACTCAATTCTGCTGTTGTAACACCAAAGCAACCACAGACAATATATAAATGAATGGGCATGGCTATGTTCCAACAAAATGTTACGGATACTGACACTGAATTTCAAAATTCAAATGAAAATAATTAAGATGAACCTTCTTTTGACTCTTGTTTTCAACCCTATAAAAACGTAAAACCCATCCTTAGTTTGTGGGCTGTACGGCAGACAGCAGACTGGATTTGGACCATGGGCTAGAATTTGCTGACATAAACCGTGTACGTAGTGGCCTGGTCGTCTGAGTGTCCGCGTGCTTCACTGTCTCTGGTCACATCGTTACCCTCACCGGGAAGGTCTGCTGTCTCCCATGACCTGCCTTCCCTGGGCAGCAGCTGCAAAGACGGCATGGGAGTTACAAAGGTGAGTGAGACGGCTTCCCTGCTTGGAGGAAGCTTCCGGAAGGTTCATCCCTCCAGGGTCAAGCAGAGCTTCTGCTGGCAGTGGACACCCCGGGGTCGCCCTGCCCAACAGTGCTTCCTCCCCTCCCCCTGAACCCTAGGCTGCCTGGCACTTACTTCCACAATACTTCTTTGCGGGAGCTCTGTAGCCGGTTGTGAGTCTGCGTCCCTTCCCAGCTGGACAGGACCCCGGGCTTTGATCCCCAGCTGTACCTCGCTGAGTGTGCTACTGTTCTGTACGTGTTCAGTTGGTTTGAAAAGAGCCTGATCTTATCAGGAAGGGTTGGCCTCCTGTGATGGGTGGGGTTCAGGGAGCAGGAGGAGAGGGGGTGGGGAGTTGGGAGAGGGAGGGGTGTGGCCAGGTACTCAGACTGGATTTAATTGCGATTCATTACTGCTAATTCCACGGTCTCATTTGTCCGAATTGGGCTGCCCCATAAATGGGTTTTATAAGGTCCTAATGATGAAAGGAAGGCCATTTATAGCAATAAGTACCCAGCTACTCTGCTCTGATCGCTGTCTCCTTCTTGGCCACCTTCTGCAGTCACCTCTCCCTGGTCTCTGTAGGCTTTAATCTCTTGGTCACTTATCACCCATGGCCTTGTCAGCCCCTCATTAAGTAATTTCTGTTTAAACTGGGAAAAATAAAAACACCACCCTAAACTAAGCCACGGTCATTCGTTGCTTAGATGCTTGCAACAGTTTGCTAAGCGGCCTCCTCACTCTTGCTCAAAACGTACTCTCAACTCGGGAGTGACTCTAATCCTGTTAACAAACACATGCAGCTTACCCCTGCGGTGGCCCCCTTTCCCAGCAGTAATAAAAATGCTTGTTCTCCTAATGACTCAAAGGACGCCATGAGAGGGCTTCTTAAACTTTATTGTGCCCTGGAACCCTCCGGAAGTACAGCGAAGCCCACAGATCCCATCTCAGGATGTTTTGAAATACATGAAATAAAATGCGCAGAATTTCAAAGGCAGCCAATTGTCTCAGTCGGCTCGGGCTGCCGTAAAAAATACCATACGCCAGACTGAGAGGCTAATTTTTCTCTCCGCTCTGGAGGCTGGAAGTCTGAGATCAGGCTGGCAGCGTGGTCAGGTTCTGATGAAGTTTCTCTTCCTGGGTTTCGGAGGGCTGCGTTCTGTGTCCTCACATGGTCTTTCCTTGGTGCATGGCCATGGTGAGAGAGAGAGAGAGAGAGAGAGAGAGAGAGAGAGATCTTTCTCTTTCTTTTCTTCTAAAGGTGCGAATTCCATCTCGGGGTCCGCACTCTCATGACCCAATCGTCTCTCAAAGGCCTCATCTCCAAATACCATCACATTGCAGGTGAGCGCTTCGACACAGGGATTTTAGGACCCGCAGTTCATAGTGTGAGATTGGAACACAGTTATCAGACAATTGACAACATCGGGGTATAGTTGTTTATGCACTGCATTGGTAACGCAGTATATAGGGAGTAGGGTTTAGAAATATCAACAGGCTGAAGTGTATTTTTGAAGGACACATCGGGGTGAAGGTTGCAGTGACTTAGCTTCAATAAGAACATTTAACCATGGGATTGTCTTTGGCAAGATAATATGCGTGCCATGTTGGCTGTGCCGACGCGGCCGTGACTCTTTTCTCAACCTGGTTCCCGACACACTGACTGCTCTCCATGCACCCTGCCCAATATGATCTAACCCTCTGGTCTTAACCTCTCAGACCTCACTCCTCACCTGCTCACTCTCTCTTGCTCTTCTCTAGTCACCATAGCCTTGTTGCCGTCTCTTCAACACTCTGGACACATTTCTGCCCCAGGACATTTGAGCCCGTTATTGTCTCCACCAGGACTGCTCTTTCGGCCAGTATCTATATGGTTCACTCCCTCACTTTTTTCAGATCTTTTCTCAAATTCCACCTTATCAACCAATTCTTCCTTGGATATTTCCACCACTTCTGTGCTCCCCATTCCCCTGCCCTACTTTATTTTTCATATTTCCAACTAACCTACTCCATATTTTCCTAACCACTGCCTCTATCAGTGGGTCGAGCATAAGACCCATGGAGGGGGTGATGTATCTGTTTTGTTCAGCACTGTACCCCCGATGCTGGGCACAGAGCAGGTACTCAAATACTTACTGATCAGATGGACAAACTAACATTAACATTGGCCCGAGCAAAACATAATCAGGGTGGTAAGCCTGCCCTTTAACTTTCTACCAAATTGTAGTATATGGAATCCCATTTTCTCATTGGTCTTCACTCCTACATCAGAAACGTGCTCCTAAATGCTAATAAACCACCTTTAAGAATTCAGTGGATATAGGGGAAAAGACCTACTTAAAGGTAAAATCTGAGGGGCACCTGGGTGGCTCAGTCGGTTGAGCATCCGACTCTTGGTTTTGGCTCAGGTTATGATCTCGAGGTTCCTGAGATCGAGCCCCACGTTGGGCTCTGTGCTGACAGTGCGGAGCCTGCTTGGGATTCTCTCTCTCTCTCTCCCTCTCTCTGCCCCTCTCCTGCTCATGCTCGTGACCTCTCTCTCTCTCTCTCTCTCTCAAAATAAAGGAGTCAACTTAAAAAAATAAAAGTAAAATCTGATTATTGAGATGATATGTGAGGGGCAGGAGTGGTGAAGGGGGCCGACTAATCCTGGGTCACCGTTCGGCTGTGCAACCCTGGGTGGGAGCCTCACCCGCCTGAACCTCACTTCCTCATCTGCAAGAGGAGAGAGAATATCTCTCCTGATCTCGAAGGGCGATGCTGAGCTTTAAATGAGATAATTCACAAACGTGGCAAAATCAGGCGCCAGAAATAAATGACAGCTGTTGGCTGCACTTGTGATAAGTCAAAGAAGAAGAAAGCAGAAAGCAAATGGTTCCCGGAAGTTTTCTGCTCTGCTGGAGGCCTTGGAGGTCCTGGGGAAAAGCCACAGTCTTGTTGAAGGGAACATACCGTTCTGTCGGCCTCTCAGTATGTGCTCTTACAGCCTTTCTCATCAGGAGAACTTCGTGCTCCGCGCCTGCCCTGGGCTCTGGCCGCCTGTGGATGCCTCTGGCTTTGAGAAAAGGTCCTGTAAATCAGAGCTGAAGGGACGGGGTGGAGCCATTCAGGCCAGGCTGGGATTCAAAAGGCAGCAGGAAATGAATACGTTTGTTGGAACACGCAGCAAAGGGGACTTCAAACGTCTGAGCAGTGAGTCATTAGGTGCACGGAGCTAGTGAGCCGGCCCTGGCTCCCAGGCCCGTGGCCACTATTGGGAGATCAAGCTACGAATACGATGGGACACATTCCAGCCCACAGCAATGATTTTCAGAGCAGCTTCTGTTCCAAATGATCTGTCGCTTGCCTCCCGCTCATTAATGCCGATGATCGAGAGTTGACTGACCGTAACTACGTTACGGATTACTTTAGTCATCCACTCGCCAGATTTTTGAAGAATGTGTATTTATTTATTTTGAGACAGCGACATAGAAAGAGTGCAAGTGGGGGAGGGCAGAGAGAGAATCCCAAGGAGGCTCCGTGCTGTCAGCACAGAGCTTGATGCGGGGCTCAGTCTCGCGAACCATGAGATCGTGACCTGAGCCGTGACCAAGAGTCAGACACTTAACCGACGGGGCCCCCCAGGTGCCCCTATTCACCAGATAGATTTCTTTTTTTTTTTTTAATTTTTTTTTCAACGTTTATTTATTTTTGGGACAGAGAGAGACAGAGCATGAACGGGGGAGGGGCAGAGAGAGAGGGAGACACAGAATCGGAAGCAGGCTCCAGGCTCCGAGCCATCAGCCCAGAGCCCGACGCGGGGCTCGAACTCGCGGACCGCGAGATCGTGACCTGGCTGAAGTCGGACGCTTAACCGACTGCGCCACCCAGGCGCCCCCAGATAGATTTCTTAATCACCAATTATATGCGGAGCACTGAGGACACTGTGGGGCGGGGGGGGGGGCATACAAAGATGAACCATAGCTGACAGCGATAAAGAATTTTGAAGTTCATAAAAATAGTCTCACGCTATCCTCAGCATGGGAGGGAGGTGGAGGCTAACTTATTTTAGTGACTGATTTGTTGAGACTGATTGAATCAACTCATTAAATCATGCAGTAAACACTTAGTACCTACCACGTGCCAGGTGCTGTGTCAGATCCTAGGGGGTGCATAATAAACGAAACAAAGACCTGTCAGCGTTGAACTTGCCTTCTGTAGGAGAGATGGACCAGCAATGAGCAAGCAAAGGAACGTGTAGTGTAATGTTGGAGTGACAGTAAAGTACTAGAAGAACTATGAGGCTGGGCAGGGGATGGTTGATACAGAAGTTATTAGTGGACAGGAGGTGGTGATGATTTGAAAGAGCTAAAGGAAGGGAGAGTCAGCTGGGCACTTACGTGAGGAAGGAATGGTTTTCTGGATTCCTCTCTGGAAACTGAACCTCAGGAAAATGACGTGACGTTCTCAGAGCGGGGCCACTGCTCTGACCTCAAGACTGGAACCCGTACCACCCAGCTTAAAAAAAAAAAAAATCCTGCTCCTGGGGCACCTGGGTGGCTCAGTTGGTTGAGCGTCTGACTCTTGGTTTCAGCTCAAGTCATGATCTGGGGTTTGTGAGTTCAAGCCCCACTTTGGGGTCTGTGCTGACAGTGCAGAGCCTGCTTGGGATTCTCTCTCTCTTTCTCTCTCTCTCTCCCCCTTTCTCTCTGCCCCTCCCTCTCCCTCTGTCAAAATAAATAAATAAACTTAAAAAAAAATACTGCTCCTGTCTTCAAGAAAGCCCGTAGCCCCATAGTCAAATACAGCCTCGAGCTGGCTCTGACTCCATAAAGAGCGTGCGATGTCCTATAACAGAGCCACATGCACACACACACCCTACCTGGGTAGAGACACGCATAGGCTCCCCCAAAGCAGGGGCGAGAGAGGTAACGGAATCATGAATTAAGACCCTGTTCGTTTGAGATGAGTTGGCTACTTCTGCTCATTCATTCTGAAGATTAGCATATGGCAGTGTTGCCCGAGTTTTATACCCTGAGGTGAGTGAATGCAAAACTCACCCAAAGAAAATGTGTGTCACCTGCAAATTCCCTTTTCCGTAAGGGCAGAAGGAGTTGGCCGTCACGATACCTTCAGAAATGGAACTGAAAAATTTTTTCGCTCCCCAATCTGCCTCGCCAGCTCGGGAGCTGAAAACGCATGTTGAAGATCCGGCCTCTGAGCGAGATGGGCATTTGGAAGGTCCCTGCCCTGATCCTACCTACTGGGTAAGAGAACTCAGCTACTAGTTCCAAAAATCCCCAAAAAACAACCACCACCAACTCCCCAAACCAGAAACCACACACACACACACAAAAAAAAACCCAAAAAACAAAAAGCAAAAAACGAACAAACACAACACAACACAGCAATCATGCAGAGAGACCCTAAGGACAAGGGAAGGGACCAAAACACATTCTTACTTTCCTCTGTACTTCCGAAAGATTTATTTGGTGCTTGAGAGTCCAGATGTTTTTTTCCCTCCCTCTTAAGTGTCATTTTTTCTCCTTCTGTGTTTACGGGTGATGCACGTTTATTATAGGAAGTTAGAAAATACAGAAAAGGAAAAAGAGTAAACATTTCACCCATAATCTGGCCACCCAGAGAAAACAACAACATTGTTTTGTTTTCTGATCTTTTTCTACTGGGATTGTATGTTTCTTCCTTGTGGATATCTAGTTGTACTTACAACTGAGTTTCTTGTGTTTCAATTAGCCAGACAGCGTTACATATGTATCTCTTCATATTATGAAAAACTCTTCACAAGCATCATATTGAGTTTTTAAAGTTTTCCCCTCGATTTTGAAAGTACTACGTGTTTATTGTGGCAACTTTGGGATACACACACACACACACACACGCACACGCACACAACTATTTTGTGTGTGCCAAAGCACGCTATCAGCAGGGTGAGGAAACAACCCGTGAATCGGAGAAAACGTTTGCAAACTGTCTGCAAGAGGTAGATATCCAGAGTACCTTAAAGAACTTTTACAACTCAAAACAAGCAAACCAAAACAAAACAGCCAGGTTAAAAACGAACTCAGGGTTCGACTAGGTATTTCTCCAAAGGAAATGCTCAGATGGCACGTAAGTACATGAAAAGATGCCAAAGTAAGTTTTTTTTAGGGAAATGCAAATCAGAACTACATAGTGGGTACTCCTTCACAGCCTTTAGGATGGCTGTTATCAACACAGGAGAGGAGAGCCTGGGTGGCTCAGTCAGTTAAGCATCTGAGTTCGGCCCCGGGTCATGATCTCTCGGTTCATGAGTTTGAGCCCCACGTCGGGCTCTGTGCTGACAGCTCGGAGCCTGGAGCCTGCTTCGGATTCTGTGTCTCCCTCTCTCTCCCTGCCCTCCCCCCGCTCATGCTCTGTCTCTCTGTCTCTCAAAAATGAATAAATGTTAAGAAAAAAATTAATCGAAACAGGAGACGATAATAATATGAGGTGCTGGAGAGGATGTGGGGCAGTTGGAACCTGGTGCATTCCTGGTGGGAAGGTAAGACAGGGCAGCTGCTATGGAAAATAGTGTGATGGCCTCTCGAAAAAATTAAACACGGAATTACCATGCGATGCGTCAACTGCACTGCTGGGAATGCACCAGAGGGACTGAAAGCGGGGAGCTGGACAGACGTTTGGCACGCCCACGTTCGTCTTCATGGCAGCATTATTCACAAGAGCCAAGAGGTGGGAACAATCCACATGTCCACCAGTGGACGGATGCGTAAACAAAATGTGGTATATGCACACAAATGAGTATTACTCAGCCTTAAAAAGGAAATTAATTTTGACCAGGAAAAAACTATTCTGATACGCGTCAAAATGCTAAGGGAGACTTTTTCGGGACTATTGTAATTGGCGTCAACAGCATCGCTAGAGGGGAGAAAACATGGACTTGACCCTGAATGCAACAGAGACACATGGGGATTTGTAGCCAAGGAGCAGAGTGCAGGTGGGGAAGGGGCTGGAAAATTACCAAGAGGAGACATCAAGCCTAGGGGGCTTCAGTCGGTTACGACTGAACAGGATTCTTGCTGACAACAGGCCAGGGACTCGTAGGATACTTGCTGTGATTAGGTGGTGCTGTTCCCAGCAAGGACGAAGACCAAGGGTAAGGCCAGTCGAGTAAAGGTCTCAGAAGATCCTGAGTAATGTTTGATTACAAAGAGAGCCTTTGCGGGGCACCTGGGTGGCTCAGGTCATGATCTCGCAGTTCATGGGTTCGAGCCCCATGTCGAGCTCTCTGCTGTCAGCACGGAGCCTGCCACAGATCCTCGGTCGCCCTCGCCCTCTGCCCCTCCCAGACTCATGCTCCTAGTCTCAAGGATAAATAAACATAAAAAAAGAAAGGAGAGATGCATTTCAATGGCACATACTACACTATGGCTCCATTTTGGAGACGTAAGGCTGACTGATCTCAGCCAGACAAAAAAGGACAAATACTGTGTGATCCCACTTACACGAGACAGTAATGTTGTCACAGTCACAGAGACAGAAAATGGAATGGTGGTGGCCAGGGGCTGTGGGAGGGGCCAGTGGGACGTTATTGCTTCATGCATAGACTTTCACTTTGGGAACTGGAAAGTTCTGGAGATGGATGGCGGTGAGGGCTGCACAACGTGAATTGTACTTAATGTCACTGAACTCTACACTTGGAATGCTTAAATGGTGAATTTTATGTTTTATACGCTTTACCACCATGAAGAAAACAATGCCAATAAAATCATCAGTCTTTCTAGTGCCCAGAGAAAATCTCTATTAACATTGTGATGTATTCCCTTTTTATCCTATCTGTGTCTATCTGTATGCATACCTAGCTCGCGGTTTGCATATATAGATACGCATATGTTTATATATATAAACATGACATAGTCAAACTCATACTAAATATAGGATTTATATATTTAAAAAAATTTTTTTTCAACGTTTATTTATTTTTGGGACAGAGAGAGACAGAGCATGAACGGGGGAGGGGCAGAGAGAGAGGGAGACACAGAATCGGAAACAGGCTCCAGGCTCTGAGCCATCAGCCCAGAGCCCGACGCGGGGCTCGAACCCACGGACCGTGAGATCGTGACCTGGCTGAAGTCGGACACTTAACCGACTGCGCCACCCAGGCGCCCCATAGGATTTATATATTTAATAGGCATTGCCACGTTAAACATTTACTGGTTGATAAACAATCTTTAAAAATTTTTTAATCTTTTTTTAATTTAAATTTTTTAAATTTTTAATTTTTATTTAGTTTTTTTGGGGGGGAGAGAGCGTGAGTGGGGGAGAGGGGCAGAGGGGGAGAGAGAGAGAGAGAGAGAGAGAGAGAGAGAGAGAGAGAGAGAGAGAGAATCCCAACCAGGCTCCAGGCTCAGCATGGAGTGTGGGATCACGACCAGAGCCAAAATCAAGGGTCAGATGGTCAACCGACTGAACCACCCAGGCGCCCTGATAACCAACCTTTTTCAACATCATTTAAAATCACTCCATTTCATTCCATCATAGTCATTATGATGGAATAATGACATAGTAAAAGTCATTACTATAGATGTTTTCCCCTATAATCTATTGTTGCATTTATGTTACTTCTATTTCTTCATGATTATAAATGATTCTACAATGAACATCTTCATTTATAAGACTCCTTCCCCCTGCATTCAGATTCTTTCTTTAGTTCAGCTTCCCCAGCCTGAAATACTCAAAGGGCGTGAATATTTTGAAGCCCTACGTCAAATTAACAAGGTGACTTTATTCCTTCCTCCCCTCTCCCTTCCTCTCTCCCTCCCTTTCTTCTCTACCTTCTCTTCCTTCCTCCCCTCCCTCTATCCCTCCCTCCTTTCCTTCCTCTTCCTTCTTTTTTTTTTTCTACTCTTTGAGGAGTGGGGCAGGCGGAATTTTAGATGGGCCTTAAGATTCTTGACATCTGGTATACACACAACTCCATTTTTCAGCCAAACATCCATCTAGAGCCTGCTGTGGAGAGATTTTGCAAGAGTCTTTAAGTGCCCTCAAAATCTCCCTTAATACGGGGAGGGTATCTGGGTGGGCCTGACCTAATCACATGACCCTTTAAACGTAGGCCTGAGGTCCGAGACAGAGGACTCAGAGACTGTCAGAGATCTGGAGCACGAGGGTACTCAGAGGTGCTCCACTTCCGGTTGGAGGATGGAGAGCACGTGGTGGCAGAGGATGGAGGCGGCTTCCGGAGCTAAGAGCAGCCCCCGCCTGACATCCGGCAAGGAAAGGCACACCCTCCTGACAGGAGGGTGGTTACACGGAGAGGGATTTACCAAAAAGGTACATAGGACAAAGATACTAGGAGCGAGATCTCTCATGACCAGAGAAGGTGCTAGACTGAAAGCAGAGGTGAACTCCTGAGATAAACAGGCATCGGTTCTCAAGGTCTGTCCACTGAGACCAGGGGAGCGGCAACATCTCACCGCGAGGACTCTGAGAGACTTCATGGCACACGCCCCTCCTCTGCAGCTTGTCATCGGGTCTAGAGATTTCTTTTTTTTTTTTTTTATATATATATGAAATTTATTGACAAATTGGTTTCCATACAACACCCAGTGCTCATCCCAAAAGGTGCCCTCCTCAATACCCATCACCCACCCTCCCCTCCCTCCCACCCCCCATCAACCCTCAGTTTGTTCTCAGTTTTTAACAGTCTCTTATGCTTTGGCTCTCTCCCACTCTAACGTCCTTTTTTTTTTTTTTTCCTTCCCCTCCCCCATGGGTTCCTGTTAAGTTTCTCAGGATCCACATAAGAGTGAAACCATATGGTATCTGTCTTTCTCTGTATGGCTTATTTCACTTAGCATTACACTCTCCAGTTCCATCCACGTTGCTACAAAAGGCCATATTTCATTTTTTCTCATTGCCACGTAGTACTCCATTGTGTATATAAACCAAAATTTCTTTATCCATTCATCAGTTGATGGACATTTAGGCTCTTTCCATAATTTGGCTATTGTTGAGAGTGCTGCTATAAACATTGGGGTACAAGTGCCCCTATGCATCAGTACTCCTGTATCCCTTGGATAAATTCCTAGCAGTGCTATTGCTGGGTCATAGGGTAGGTCTATTTTTAATTTTCTGAGGAACCTCCACACTGCTTTCCAGAGCAGCTGCACCAATTTGCATTCCCACCAACAGTGCAAGAGGGTTCCCGTTTCTCCACATCCTCTCCAGCATCTAGAGTCTCCTGATTTGTTCATTTTGGCCACTCTGACTGGCGTGAGGTGATACCTGAGTGTGGTTTTGATTTGTATTTCCCTGATAAGGAGCGACGCTGAACATCTTTTCATGTGCCTGTTGGCCATCTGGATGTCTTCTTTAGAGAAGTGTCTATTCATGTTTTCTGCCCATTTCTTCACTGGGTTATTTGTTTTTCGGGTGTGGAGTTTGGTGAGCTCTTTATAGATTTTAGATACTAGCCCTTTGTCCGATATGTCATTTGCAAATATCTTTTCCCATTCCGTTGGTTGCCTTTTAGTTTTGTTGGTTGTTTCCTTTGCTGTGCAGAAGCTTTTTATCTTCATAAGGTCCCAGTAATTCACTTTTGCTTTTAATTCCCTTGCCTTTGGGGATGTGTCGAGGAAGAGATTGCTACGGCTGAGGTCAGAGAGGTCTTTTCCTGCTTTCTCCTCTAAGGTTCTGATGGTTTCCTGTCTCACATTTAGGTCCTTTATCCATTTTGAGTTTATTTTTGTAAATGGTGTGAGAAAGTGGTCTAGTTTCAACCTTCTGCATGTTGCTGTCCAGTTCTCCCAGCACCATTTGTTAAAGAGGCTGTCTTTTTTCCATTGGATGTTCTTTCCTGCTTTGTCAAAGATGAGTTGGCCATACGTTTGTGGGTCTAGTTCTGGGGTTTTTATTCTATTCCATTGGTCTGTGTGTCTGTTTTTGTGCGGGTCTAGAGATTTCTGCCCACCCTCCAGGAGCACATGCAAGGCCCTGGGGCACCAGGCCAAGAAAGAGAGGCTGATTTCGAAGTCCTGAGTCTTGCTGACGTCGGGCCTATTCTTGTCGTCTGGTTTCCTGTCCGAGGATCACCGCCTTTTCTGGGACCCCCGGAATGCCTTCCCCACCTCCCGGCAGGTTAGATTCCACCTTCTATGTGCTGGTGTGCAGCTGCCTTCCAGCCTGCCTCGCCCGAGAGTGTCCCCATACGCCCATCGCCCCATAACGAGTACCCCATCCACTAGAGAGCGGGGGTGGCACCCTGGCCAACAACCTCAAGTCCAGTGGCGGGCTTCGACTTATAAAACGATGGACTCAGGCGAGAGAGGTTGGGGTGACATGGAGGGCAGGTGACTGGGGCGTCTCCACGGTCCCCTAGATGGGGGTGAGGCCCTGGGCAGGGACGTCTTCAGATAGGAGCAGCCGAGGCTGGAGAGAAGGACTGGGCACCACGGAGCCCCCACATGAGCCCCAGTGCCTGTATTGTCTCCGCGGTGGAGCCCAAGCGGGAGGCTTTGGGAGAGGCGGGAGGAAACCACAGCCTGGCATTTCAGAGGGAAGGAGGGGAGAGAGAGGCAGAAGGAAGAAGGTCTGGCAGTGCGGAGGCAGGAAGCAAAGCAGGTAACGGGGACTTGCCCGGCGGAGCCTGTATGGAATCCTCCCTTTGTTTACAGAGAAAGCAAGAGTCCGGGAGATACACAATCCGGGCAAGGGAGCCCTGCCATGGGGACGGGTTTGTCTAACATCTTGATCTACTTTCTGCAACTTTCTGGATGGAGAAAACCCCCACGCCCCCGTGCCAAGCCATTTCCCGCCCCCCGTATTTGTTAAGCCCATCTGCAGTTCAAGGGGAATCAGATTCATGTGTTTCCAATTCATTTACACTTAACTTATTAAAATATTGCTTTGTAAGAGCTATTTGATGTCCAGGAAGCCATTTGTGTCTCTTAAATAAATCTTTAAAGTCCCTTTTTCTTAGAAACAGGAAATTGCATTTTGCCAAATGCAAATTAACTTGCACCTCATAAAGTTCAAGTTGAGCTCAAAACACACACTGCGCGCGTGAGGGTCGGGTGGGTTTCAAACTTTGGCAAGCTATCTCCGGGTTTAATCGAAGCCAAAAGACAGCAATTGGAGGCTCGAGGCACATTCCAAAGGGTGGGATTATTGCAAGCTGCCAGCAGAAAGTCCAATTCGTATTTCGCTTCTCTCTCGGTTATCCGGCGATTCATCATCAGCACTGCCTCCCCGCCCCTCCTTTCTTGCTCTGGGTTCCTCTTTGCTGCAAGCTTCTTCTTCGCAAGAAGACAAAATTAACGTGCAACTCCCCCCCCCCCCCCCCCCCACCTTTGGGGGAAGCTGGGAGGAGGTTTAAAGGGCTGAGCCTGTGGCATCAGATTTTTTCTGATTTTCTTTCTTCCATATGAACACCAGAAGCAAAGGGCACTCTCTTCACGGTGCCCGGCCTTGGAGTCTGACACACTCATCCTCTTCCCGCATGTGTAGGGCGGTGAGTGTGTTCCATATATGCACGGGCCCCTTCCCCCAAGCTTTTCAGACCTATTATCCCATCTGTCTGTGCTGCCAGGGTGGGACAGGGCGGGTCCGAACTATTAGCTTCATTTGACACAGAAGAAAGGGAGGGTCAGGGAGAGGTGAGGTGATTCACCCAAGGTCACGAGTGGAGCCAGGCTGTCTCTCCCTCCAGGCCCTTTACCTGGGCCAGGCAGAGGCAAGAGTCTCCCAGAATGGTGGGGCCAAGAAAATAAGGTGCTAATGGATGAGACAATAGCCGCATCACTGGTCTGTGTGGGGTTCCTCTGAGTCCCGTAAATGTTTCTCGAATGCGCATCCTGTGCCTGGCCTGGAATGAGATCCAGGAAATGCAGACATGAGCAGCACATGCTCTCTGCCTCCCAGGCACCCGCAGCCCAGTGGGGAGACAGGTGCATGAGTCAATGGCTAGAACAGATCACAGCCAGCATCATTACTACGGCATGCACGGGGCATTCGAGAAGAACACAAGGGAGGTGCTTAGCCCAGTGTGAGCTTTCTGGAAGACTCTCTTTGGGGAGGGGGCTACTTTCACTGAGCCTTTAAGGATGAGCAAGAGGCAGCCAGGAGAAGGAAGGAGGGAGGACATTCCAGCTAGCAAGAGCAGCAGGAGTGAAGGGGTGGGGTGCAGAAGCAGCATGGTGGAAGGTGGGAAATTCTAAGCACCCGGAGCCTGGAATTATTCGAACAAAAAAGTATGAAGAGGGAAGCGGTGGGAGAGCTGCAGCCTTTACTGGCTTTTGTCTGCCAGGCTCGGGAGCTTGGACTTAATCCCGAGTCCAAGGGTCCTCATCCTTTTCTTGGTGGATCCCTCAGAAATTGGATGAAATCTATGGACCCTCTCCTAAGAAAACTGCGTGTATTGCATGCACACAAAATTGTGACTGCAATTACAAGGCTCCCCTATCTTCGGAAGCCCAGGCTAAGAACCCTTGCTTATGCAATAGAGAATCGCTGACAAATGTTGAGCGGGAAAGTGATGCGATCAGACTTGCATTTCAGAGTGGCATTCTGCAGCGAGATGGAAAACAGACTGGAAGGAAAGTAAAAGTGCAGGTAAGGAGCCTGGCTAGATGTACTCGTGGCTCCAAATTCTGGGAGAAAACGCTTACTTTATCCATTATTGTGCCAATTAAATGGCATTTGTAGAACTTCCGCATGCAGTGTGTCTATTTCACGATTGAAAGGCAGTTTTTGACTTGGGATTCGAAAATGAATTTTGTAATGTGAAAACAAACATTTACACGTCTGGTAATTTTGGGGCACCTGAGTGGCTCAGTTGGTTGAGCGTCTGGCTTCGGCTCAGGTCATGATCTCACGGTCCGTGAGTTCGAGCCCCGCGTCGGGCTCTGTGCTGACGGCTCGGAGCCTGGAGCTTGCTTTGGATTCTGTGTCGCCCTCTCTCTCTGCTCCTCCCTTGTTCGTGCTCTGTCTCTGTCTCTCAAAAATAAATAAATAAACATTAAAAAAAAAAAAAAGTCCAGTAATTTTTAGTGGAAAGGAAGAATTCTTTCATGGTGTTGGGTGAAGGCTATGAAAACGTACCTCGTCCCACTAATGTCCTTTATAGCAAAAGGACTGAGTGCAGAACCATGGTTGCCTTTACTCGTCATGTCTTTTTAGTCTCCTCCAATTTGGAAAAGTCTTCCCTGGACTTTGGTGGTCTTGGTCCTGTTAAAGAGGCGAGTACACTTATTTTATAGAATGACCTATAATTAGGGTTTGCTGGACGTATCCTCAGTCATACAACTTTAGCAGCAATATCGCAGAAGTGGTGCTGTGTAATTCTCAGTGCATTCTATCACAGAGTACACAATTTTCATTTTTCCTATCACTGTTGGTGTTAGCTTTGATCACTTGAGCAAGGTACTGTCTGCTAGACTTCTCTACGTTTTGTGGAGAGGTATTTTGGGTGTATACACACATCCCATTTCTCATCAAAGTTTTGATGTATTTATTTATTCATAGGGTACAACTCATAGCTTCCTATTTTATTGAATAGGTTGCAATTATCTATTTGTAATATATAATACATATAATAGGTTTCTATGTATCTATCGAATCTATTTATATCTATCTATATTGCTAATCCAACTACCCTAAATTTGGCCATTGGGAGTACCTTCAAACTGCCTTCTGTGTCCTTTAGATATGCCTCTGTCAATCTTTGAGGAATTCTTTACTTTCTGGCACGAAAAGACATTTCAGGCTCATTTTATTCTTTCTTTTTTTTTTTAATTTTTTTTTAACGTTTATTTATCTTTTTTGAGACAGAGAGAGACAGAGCATGAACGGGGGAGGGGCAGAGAGAAAGAGAGGGAGACACAGAATCGGAAGCAGGCTCCAGGCTCTGAGCCATCAGCCCAGAGCCTGACGCGGGGCTCAAACTCACGGACCGCGGGATCGTGACCTGAGCTGAAGTCGGACGCTTAACTGACTGAGCCACACAGGCGGATTCTTTCTTGCCCCAGTCCTGAAATCAGCCATTTCTCTAAGGGACACAGTCCTTGTTAGTGGAGAATGGTATTTAGAAGCCACAATTGAGTCTCTCAGAGTGCTCACAGTTATTGAGGTGTTGCTGCTCTCCTGGTCTCAGTGGACAGACCTTGAGAATATGTGTATATTTAGAAACCATGGGTTCACCTCTGATTTTAATCTAGCACCTTCTTTGACCGTGAGAGATCTCGCCCCTATTATCTTTATCCTATGTAGTTATTTGATAAGTCTCTCTCAATGTAACCAAACTCCTGTCACTGCTGCTCCTGCTCTCTGGTGCGGACACTCTCACGTCCCCACTTGGGTGGGTACTGTCACCTGCACTGTGCAGCACCCTGCATGGACGTTGACCTCAACCTCTTAGACTACAACACCTCATGTGGGAGCACCAAAGCTACCTCCCCTCCATGAGAATGTTCTCTTTATACTATTCAAGCCCCTCCCTCGTGGACATTGTACTAATTTTCTTTTGCTGTTGTAACAAATCACCACATACTTAGTGACTTAAAACAGCACAAATTTGTTATTGTGCGGTTCCAGAAATCAGAAGCATAAAATGGATTCACAAGATTATGTTCCTTCTGGGGGCTCTAGGGGAGATTTCATTTCCTTGCTTTTTCCAACTTCTAGACGTTGCACACGTTTCTGGGTTCATGGTCTTTTTCTCCATCTTCGAAGGCACTAGTTTCGCATTTTTCTCTCCTTTCTGACCTCTGCTGCTGTCCTCTCTCTCTCTATGCGACCCTCCTCTCTCCCTCTTGTAAAAACCCTTGAGATTACATTGGGCTCACCTAGATCATCCACAATAATCTTCCCATTTCATGATCCTTAATTCATCACCTCCACGAAGTCCTTTTTACCACATAGTACGGTAACATATTCGTAGGCTCTGGGGATTAGGATGTGGACATCTGCAGAGGGGCTATTATTCAGCTTACCTCAGGCCATTTTCAGTCCCACTTTATGGGTTGGGAGCGAATTATTCAAAGAGGGAAGGGGGGAATAAGGGGAAGAGAAAGAGCAAGAATGGATTTTATAGATACCATTGTATAGATAGATATTTTATATGTATAGTTAACACTGAGAGGTTTCATATTACCCAAGACATTGTCGTTTATGTCAGGGCCAAGACCCAAATCCAGATGGCTTGATTCCCAAGACACGGGGACCTCTTTTTTCCCCCTCAATGTGTCCTGAACGGCTACTCTCCAAGTTGCGTTCCCTCACCCAATACTGCAGACCCCTAGGGAGCTGAGCTCTCTCTACCATAACCATAGACCTTAACTGCATTTTTCTAGAAGGCTTACCAGAAGGCTAAGCATAGTTGTGCCTCGTCATTTGGGTGTTCAGTTATTGTGTTGTGGCAATGGACAATAGTCTTTCTGGAGAAAAGGAGAAAAAAAATTACCTCTAATTATTGACACTCTTGTCCTGCTTACCTTAGCCACAGCTCAACAGAAGAAGGAAGTGACCCCTGCCACTATCTCAGTAATCAAGCTCTGATTATTTGTAGCCCTCGGCGGGGGGCAGAAGAGAGGTTGGAGTATCGAAATAAACAGTTGGTTCAGGTTATATGACTCTTTCCTTGCAGAGATAGTGCAAGAAAAACCCATATGGTCTCAGGTATTAGCCGAAATGTAATACCAGCTTCCCCAGTGCGTTCATCGGGTCAATGTGGCTCCACCCCACTGGCCACTTTAAGGATATCAATGTTATGAGAGCATGTCAACTCTCGTATTCTGAGAATACTCCCCCCATCTGCTGCCCTGGAATTCTGGGGACTTTCGTGGCTGGAACAAGACCGTCTGTTATTTGGCTTCACCAGGAAGGAAGTGAATGGCTCAGGTGAGAAAAGAGAGGTGTGGGGTATAAAAACACTTCCCAGAAACTGTCCAGAAAAAAAAAAAAAATGCCTCTCCTCCTGCAAGCACATTAGTCCTTGTTTTATTTTTTTCTCCCTTATATAAGTGTCCTTGATATTTGGGGGGATTGCGTCTGTCATTTAATCTTTTGTCTCCTCACCTCACCCGCCCATTCAGTGATGTTTGTGAAAGATCAGCTGTGAGCCGGGCACTGTACATGGGCTCGAGTGCTCTGAGCTGAGCCGGACTCAGACTTTCCCTCGAGGACTTCCCAGAGCTTGGTCATGGGGAACCTTGGTGGGCTAATCTAAACGTCTGACGCCGCTTACCTTTCAAGCTGAATTCAGAACTCTTGGCACGTGGGGGATGCTCCCTAAATGTTTGTTGAATGAAAAGGCACCGTTTCTGCCCCGAGGCCCTGAAACCTGCACGGTTGCTGTTCTGTCCACTTTTGCAGATGGTGACACAGGCGGAGCGGCTGCGACTTGCTCAGGTAGCACAGCCAGTAGATGGCGGAATCAGGATTTGAACCCGCACCCTCTGACTCCTGTCGTATCTCACTGAGAGCGCGTCCCAGGCTCACATACCTGGAGGCTTGCAAAAGGCAGCAGGACGGAGATCACAGGCGTGGTTGCTGGTGCCGTGGGTTTCAGCCCAGGAGAAACCTGAATTGGTCTCAGCTCACTCCTTCCCGAGCATCCCAGAATTTATGGAGGTTTCTGCTCGTTCTCCTAACCTAAGCCTCCTGCTCTCTCACCTTGACACCCTTTCCTGATATCTTGGTGAGGTACTCTCTCTTCCTCCTGGTAGAATGTTTCCTCACCCCTTCTTCTACACCAGGGTGGGTACAGCCTTGGGGAGCTGCCCAGACCTTCTGTCCTTCGGCAGCTGAGCCTTAGGGCTGGGCTTTCTTACTCCTCTGTAGGGACCATCACTGCAGAGCAGAGGTCTTCAAACGTACTTTCTCCACAGAGCCCTTTGTTCAAACCAGAGTTGCCACGGGAGCCCAGAGTGTGAAACGGGTCAAATGAAGGTGGTGGTCTAGTGGGCGTAGGTCCTGGAGTTGGGCCCCATCCCTGCTTTGTCCTTGCTCTCCCGTCTCCCGAACAGCTGGGCCTGGAGGGGCTTATGGGGTCTCTGGATCTCTACCACTCAGTTTGAAGACACTGGCTCAGCGAATACGTGCCTGTCCCGGGGTGGGACTCTGAACTCAGGATCCTGAGCCTGATCCGAGGGGGTTGGGGGAAGAAGAGTGGGGCTGGGGGAGACACCGGCCCGTGCGTTTGAGGCTCCCAGCACCTGTCTCCAAGGGAGACACACTTCTTTATTCCCTGGCATTTTCCTTCTTGCTGCATTTCCCCCCACTTCCCCACGACATTTCCTTTTAAGGTGTCTAGACCCCTGACATGTCACCTGACGGGTGGCCAGAAGAGGCAAATGCAAACACTTCCGCGCCCCATCGTTTTCCATCCTGATGGACCTCCTTCCATTGGATGCCAACTGTGCCCTGTCCCCAGACCCCTGAACTTGACCGCTGAACTTGACCACTGAACTTGCTTGCCCTGGCTTGCTTGTGGATACTCGGCTCTTTCTCACCTAGGCACTCCCCAAACTCAGCCGCCTCAAATAAGGGACCTTGTTTTATCTCTGGCCACTTTGCCTCACATCCCACCCCACCCCATCTTGTTCACCATGAATAGAAACCCGTTGCTTCCCAGCTCAGCTCTGAGGAAGTCTGGAATTGTCAAAACAGAGCTCTACTAAGATGCCATAGCCACACAAAAAGGAAACAAAGAAATCGCTGTGGCACAACATGATTGACTTCTGCAAAGTCAAATTCCTTATTTTAATTCTTCCCACAGAGTAGCTTGGCTCGTGCCAATTCTGGGCATGCTGCCCTGGGTGCCTTCCCCCCCCCCCCCCCCCCGCTCGATCCCAAGGTGGCTTGGGCACTGCTGGGAGGCTTGGTGGCATTCTCTTCTGGAAGTGATTTCTTCATCGTCTTTCTACCCTGGCTCCAGGTCATTGTCCCCGCTTCTAGGCCGAGCTGTCCGTAGGCTGGAGGCCGCCCTGGTCTTACTGGACCCTTGCCCCTGGAAGGCACCTACCTTCTGGGGCTCCAAGTACTTCTCTCCTGCAGCTGCTGACCTGCAATTGTCCCTTCCACCAATAGGCAGGTGGCTTCCCTGGCTCCCTGGGGTCACCCCCGCCCCCCCCGACTCCATTTTGCTATAAATTTTATTTAAATGCTCTTGTTTATTTTTTTTAATTTTTTTTAATGTTTTTTTATTTTATTTTTGAGACAGAGAGAGACAGAGCATGCGCAGGGGAGGGTTAGAGAGAGAGGGAAACACATAATCCGAAGCAGGCTCCAGGCTCTGAGCTGTCAGCACAGAGCCCAACACGGGGCTTGAACTCACAGACAGTGAGATCGTGACCTGAGCCAAAGTCGGAAGCTCAACCAACTGACCCACCCAGGTGCCCCTAAATGCTCTTGTTTAAAGAGCGTTCACTCACAAGCTTGATGGGCTGTTTTAAGCTTCTTGGTCTATATTTTTGTACTTGAAAATATCTTATTGCCCTCTCAAACACTAAAAAAAAAAAAAAATAATACACTGTTTTAGAATTAGGTGACACCAAACAAAGTTGAGTAAACATTAAAAATCAGCAAATAACAAATTATACAATTTGACCACCTTGAGGCTACTGATTGTTAACTCCTTTCCTATCCTTCTCTGCGCTCACATGCATATATGTACCAATGAGATTCTTTCTCTAAAACTCTGGGATTACTCTCTGCATACTCAGCAACTTGCTTCTTTCACTTAACTTTTCTTGCTTTGTAGCGTTGATATTTTGGCTGTCCTCGGCTCCCTCACTCTGTTCCGGCCCAGAAGTTTCCAGTCGTGCTCCTGCAGAACACAGGGTTTCCCTAAGTGGAATCAAGGGGCTGAGCTGTCAAAACCCAGTAAAGACCATCTGGATTCGGTTCTACCACCACTTGGGCGTACTATCTTCTTATCCCGAATGATTTCTAGATGAGTACGAAGTTTTGCTTAGTTATCTTCGGTTTAATCGGCCAGTATCTCATAAGATCATGCCAAGAGCACGGTGACCTCCAGGGACTCTGCTATCTTCCCACCTCTGGGATGTGCTGTGGGTCTAGGAGGCAGCTTTGACCTAAAGCCACGGTTTTAACTTGATCTGGCCATGGGGGACTATGTGCCAACTCAGAGAAGGTGGGGTGATAAGGGGCTGTGTGCAAACGCTGGGCACCAGGGGCTTTCCCAACTCCGCTGAGGCACCTCTCCGGAAAAGGAGGACACGAGGTTGTGCCCTGCGTTTTTCTGCTCGCAGGACAGAGGTGGAGTCCAGGAGTCCAGTGAGCAGGGGGCCCTGGGAAAAGGGGCAATGCAGAAGCATATCAGCTAAGGGAATCTCTGTAGGGCAGTAGGGGGCATGGGTCCCAGAAAAGTATTGAGGTTGGTTCCTTGGAGGGAGGGATGGTAGAGTTCCCGGCAGTGGACTGGAACGAAGCAGCTACACAAGAACATTGGAGATTTCCACTGGGGCCTCCCAGAAAGATACTGGACGAGGCGAAAACTTTGAGAGGAAGCTGGGGTTCTGCGAGGGTGCTATTTACCCTGTGGGGACTCGTTTGCACTTGTGTGCTGTGGGACAGCTTTGTGTCAGGGACAGAAGTTCTAACAGAGTGGCACAAGCCAAGAGGGAAGGGCAGAGAGGTCTTAGAGCTGCTGCTGTAGGAGCTCGGGTAACATCGCCAGCACCTGGCCCTCTCTCCGCTCCTTTCTCATCCACGTTGGTTCCGTGCCCACCTGAGCCAGGCGCTCCTTTGGCCTCAGAGATGGTGGCGGGAGCTCCGGACTTGACATCTTCCTGCTTCAAGCCCAGCGGGAAGGCACCTGCCACTCTCCCAGCCATCCCAGCAGCCCCTTCACCGAGTCATTCATCCCACTGAGGAGCGGGTCACACTGACTGTTTTAGTTCAGGGCCATGCGCCCCTTCCCTGGACACCGGTGTGGGCCAATCCGTCCCAAACTGCCAGGTTGGTGAGGGGTGATTCTGTGGGAAAAATCGACAATCCTAAGAAGTGCGTGTGGGAAAAGCAGGTGTCAGGAGGCCAAAAAACAATGCTTAAAGAAATATTTAAGTTGGGTCGTTGCATGGCTCTGAGAAACTCAGGAAGAAGAGAAAACCAAGGGAGGATAGGGTTACCATTTTTACGTGCCTGGGCGTCTTCTCGAGGAAGCCAGTAGAGGTATATTCTGGTGGTTCCTGAGGGCACAGTGGCCCCGGGGCACGCTGAGCCCCCGTCTCTGGGAGTGGGACTGATATTTCCTACACTAAGATTCCATATCTCCACAATAGTCACCAGTTGTGTAAAATATTTTTGCATAAGGCATAATCATGGTTTTCTCACCAGAGATAGACGTGGCGAATGGGGTAAGGTTTAGCAAGGGTTAGACAACAGCAATACTTTGCAGCCCTGAACATTTATGAGACACAGAAAACAAGAGGGCTGAGTCTTGTGCATTCTGTGTGTGTGTGTGTGTGTGTGTGTGCCCACGTGTGCATGCTTGTTGGTGCACTGGGGGGGGGGGCAGGTGAGGGGACAGGGGTGGAATGAAACTTGCCATGGAGACCTAAAGTTGCTCATCCCCCATCCAGATCATAAGTGGGGGTGGAGGGCTGGTGTTTGGATGAATGATGAATTTGCTTTGAGCCTCTCACAGCAGAGGAGCGCATCAGGACCAATCAGGGCAGCGTGCTTGCAGTAGAAACAGCTGGGCTAGGGAGGGCACCCGGTCCCTTCTTTCCAGGTCTGGAAGTCCAATTGGCCTCCTCTACCTCCTCCTGTTTCTGCAGGAATTCTCTGTGAGGCAGTGGAAGATGTCATACGCAGCTCCCTCCTGAGTGGGGAAATGAGACACGGTGACAGGTTTGATATTCATCTTGTCTCCTATCAGGTAACCCTTCTGGTCCTCCCAGGGTGCACGAATTGTCTCTCCCTCCCTCTCTGTCTCTCCCTCCCTCTCTCTGTCTCTCTCTCAATCTCCTCAAATCCCCTGTATTAAATTACTGTTGAAATGTTTCGAACTCTCAGCACCAGGATCGTATGACAGAATGCATGGGGGTTTGCTTTTTAATCTTGCCCGAGAGAGAGAAATGGAAATGACTTCCAGGATTTTGACACAACGATCAGACAAAAAAAGATTTTTATCCCCCACCCTTCGAATAAATGGGAACTTGTCAGATGCCATTATCAAGTCATATAGATCAGAATTCGTCTCAGTTTTTTTTTTTTGTGGGCCTAAAAGCAATAAAGAGTTATAACTGCATTCCAAGTTATGTTTGGATTATTGACGACTCCATGACCAAAGATTTGTCTGTCCTGAAGGCTGATGGAGTTTGAGCTGATTTATCTCCTGGAGCTGGAGGCCCGATCCCTCACTGAGCCATAAAACACAGCAGTGGGCTCTTCCCCGACCACTTTGCTTGAACCACTGAATTTGGATTTTCTGAAATGACCATCTTGAGGGCTACACCCTCAAGATTCAGAGAGGCGGGGGAGGCGGGGGCGGGGGGGCGGCGATGAACTCATTTTCCAATCCTGGTTTTCATTTGCATGGGGGAAAAAAAGAATCTATTCTAATAAAGACCTCCGCCTGTGCCGAGGGATGTTCAGGAATTATTTCCTGCCGCCGTTCCTCTATTAAATAAATAAATTGCTGCTGCCTTTGATTTTTCATCAGGGGACTTTGACAGATCTCGGATGGGTGACTTCAGGTTTAAAGACTTATTTGGTTAGGCTGGCTTTCGGTGACATGGCCACGAAGATACTGTTAAGGAAAAAGTCTAGTTTCTTGACCCTCAGGCGATGAAGGGAATCAGGATGACCCAGCACCCCCTCCCTGTCCACCAGTCCATCATTTCATTGGTTCTTTTCTAATGAAGACAGATGCCAGGCAACTCTGGTTTATCCAGCTACTCAAAGGTGTAACTGACTTCCCAATTTATTAACAATGGTGATTCATTACCATGACAATTGGGAAAAACTGATTACCTTTGAATTTCTGATGAGGTAATCCTGCCTCTCTCAAGCTCTGGTAATGAATCACCATCTTCCCTCCCTCCTCTGACCTAATTTTCCAAATCATGTACCTGTATAAAATATTGTGCAGAGGCGTGCATCTATTTATCTTCCAGGAATTCTCTCCTTCTGAATTCAAGAGAGAAGACAACCCCTCCAACTGGGAGGGAAGATTCATGAATGTTCTGGGTACGGAATTCACCGGGGTCCAATCTCTTGGATAATCAATCTGTACTGTGACGAGTCTGGGAACATCCATTCCCATGTGCTGGCTAGGATGCTGGAGTCTCTACCTGATGGAAATGGAGAAGTCCATAGGGACAACATGATTCCCCTTCTCTCTGCTGAAAGACAATACCTGAACCTTAGGCTTAAAGGGCTGGTGTTTCTTGTGGTTAATTCTTCAAGCTCCATGATGTCTCAAACAAGAAGACCTGACGGTCTCAGAATTGTTAGCTTAAGTGAATGATACCCTTGACTGCCATGGGTCTCAGGATCAATGGCCTGCTATGAAAGTTGATATTTACCAACTAGTGCTCACTTAATTGTTGAGACTCCCGGACACAGGAATCTTTCCCCGTGGTGCCGAGGGTGCCTTTGATTGACCGGGTTGTATTGTCCGGAACACGCAGTTGGTAGGGTGGGGGAGGGAGACACACGATGCCCTTTCTCCTCATCTCTTATCAACTAACTGTCATTTTATCTTTCTTTCAGCTATGAGAAGCATCCCTAACTCTGTCTCTTTGTTTTTAGATCCCTCATTAAAAACACTCTACTACGTTTCCTGCCCTAGGAGTACCCACCTCTTAGCTAACGCGTGGTTGTGCAGGCAAAGAGGTCACATCTCCTGGACATATACATCAAGCAGTTTGATTCCCTTTAATACATACTTGCTGAATGTCCACAATGATGGGCACTGAGGATGACCAAAAAGGTAAATGGGACACACAACTGATGTCTTGAGAAGTTCTTTCACTTAGAGGATCAATGTCAATGTGGCCCAGACCAGTACGTTCCTATGGCATTTTCATATTTGTCCAGACTTTCTTGGTTTGGCATTTCCCAAGAGCAGACCCAAGGATAAAATCCTGGTTGGATGTGGCTGTTTAGCAAGTGGGTAAGGAAGGAATAAAAGCCAGCAAAGCATGTGTTAGTGAGGAAGACTCACGTCCGCAAGGTAACCTCTGTAGAACCGACCCAGGGGACGTGGGGAGACTGGTCATTTATCCACTAACTCCTTTGGTGGGGTGTAGCCCCCTCTCTTCAGGGCTGTGTTTGGGTCAGCTGAGCAAATTCCATAGTGCAGAGAAAGCCCCTGGGGGAAGAGGAAGAGAAGCATGGGCAAGAGAAAGGGCAACTGAGTACCACAGCCATGGGGGGACAGTGGGGCTGGGACTGTGGCTCTACCATGGCTCAAATAAAAGAAGAGTCAGTGTGAGCTGTTTCTTTTCAAACCAAATAGTCAACACCCTAGCCTGGGCTTTCATGGGTCTGGAGCGGGGCTGGTGGGGAGTGATTACTCCTGCTCCCCTTGTCTGTTCTTCTAATAGCAGAATCCTTTTCTCTTGCGACTGTCCCTTCTCTAACCTGGTAGAAGGCTTTCTATTGTATAACCTTTTCTAATAACTCAAGTCAGCCAGTCGGAACCCTTTGGGAATTTACGTGGGTATGTGACGAGAGTCCATATCTTCAGGGTCGTCGAAGTCTGGGTGGATGGCAATTTTTTTTTCTGCCATATTTGAGAATAAACCCAATGTGCTGGAGAGCACAGCATTAAGATGAGGGAAGGAGAGAGATGATGAGAAAGAGAGAGAGAGAACTGGGACACATCATTTCAAAAACAGTATTCATATCTGAAGTATGAAGTCCTTGGGAAGCCTCCTCTCATTGTTCACTCCCACCTCAAGCTGCTAGAGGTTGCCTTCCTCAGGTAGCCACGAGCTCCATGCCGATAAATCTGTGTTTGTACTTACGATATTATACTGTAGTTGTCTGAGTGCCTAGAGCAGTCTGTCCCTTGGATGTCACCAGTTGTTCACTGAATGAATGAGGCACCACATTGTCGCTTTTCTGGTTATCCTTTTATTGGATCGTAGGAAAAGCGTATTTTCTGGAGGCTACCAGATGCTGTGGGGTTCCTCGTTGCTTGTTATGATCCCCTTTACGGGATCAGGCACCATGGGGACAGGGTACCAAGATGGTTGGGTTGAGGCAGCAAATGGAAGCTCTTTTGAATGGCTCTTTGTAGAACTACATCCTCCAATAGGCTTCTCTAAAAGGATAAAAGGAAGGCACCACTTCCTGTGTCAGCTAGAGGTAGTCTATACATTGAGAGTTGAGAGAGAGAGAGAGAGAGCAGGTTTGGATTTTTCTGCTACATTGATCATCTTTAGTTAATTGACCATTATGGTTAAGGAGGATTTTGACTCGCTCAAGAATTACGTCTCACACAGAGAGGGATGAATAGAGCATTAGGAGAGGTTAGGAATTCAAGTAGCTTCCAGATTTTCTTGAGTACCTACAATGTGCTTAAATATCTTTAGTTCATGTGAGGAGCTCAAGAGATATTAGAACATAGTTCTGGAGAAAATGGAAAGCACCAGACTGAATATCAAGGCGTTAGATGCCAAGCATGGCCCTGTTACTAAGGACGTCACTTTAAAGCAGTCACTTAACATCTCTAGCCTTCAATTGACTCATCCAAATCACGTTCATGAGAGTCCGGTCCTTTCTGAAAACGTGTAGGCATCTAATAAGATAATGCACGTAGAAGGACAACTAAATGCATGGCCGGTTAGACAGTGTGAACCATGATTAAGGGGATCTCGAATCTGAAAAGCACTTGATAATGCAAACCAGCCAGGGTATGCAAGCAAAACTGAATGAGGCATAGTCTGTCTTCCTTAATGGGGGCTCTAATTCTTAAAGGCCAGAAGCAGTAGACAGGGTTAGGCATTCATCCGTTGATTCAACAAATATTTGTTGAGCGCCTCCTATGCGTCGAGTGCTATCCTGAGGGCTGGAGTCAATAGCAGTGAACATAAACAGACAACATCGGCATCCTCATGGAGCTTCTGTTCTCGAGTACACAAATGCAGGGCAGTGTGCCAAGAAGGGACGGGGAGTGATACATATGGGCTGCAGACCGAGGCCCTTAGCCTCATGTTCAAACTCAGAACGCAGGACGGCTTCCAAGTTTTAGTTGAGGCAAGAAGGTAGGATTTGTTGCCTTTATCTTTCTTCTCATCCACGGTCCCAGTCATGGTCCTTATTTTCCAAGATCTAATCGCTTGGAAAGGACCAAATATGACAAACACATGTCCTCTCAGTGCCCCATATATGAAAAACCATGCTGGAAGCTTATTTTAGATTTAAGTATCATTGGCATATTTGTTTCTCTTGGAGTGAATTTATTTTCTCTTACACAATGTGAATTTTAACGCACCTTATTTTTTACTTCACTTTGCCTGCTTGGAAACTCAGGGCTGAAGTTGTAGCTCAAAATTCATCACTAGAGATTTCCTTTGTTGTTGTTTTTAATTTTTTTTTTTCAATGTTTTTTATTTATTTTGGGGACAGAGAGAGACAGAGCATGAACGGGGGAGGGGCAGAGAGAGAGGGAGACACAGAATCGGAAACAGGCTCCAGGCTCCGAGCCATCAGCCCAGAGCCTGACGCGGGGCTCGAACTCACGGACCGCGAGATCGTGACCTGGCTGAAGTCGGACGCTTAACCGACTGCGCCACCCAGGCGCCCCTGTTGTTTTTAATTTTTAATGTGTGTTTATTTTTGAAGGAGACAGAGACAGAGTGCAAGCAGGGGAGGGGCAGAGAGAGAGGGAGAGACACCATCCCAAGCAGCTCCAGGCTCTGAGCTGGCAGCACAGAGCCCGACACGGGGCTCAAAGCTACGAGCTGTGAGATCATGACCTGAGCCAAAGTCAGACGCTTAACCGACTGAGCCACCCGGACGCCCCCATCACTAGAGATTTCTTTTGGGAATATACATAGGTATGTGTTACCTACCCATTGGCCTTAGCTCCCTATTCTATTTCTATCTTCCCTAACCATTACTTAAAATCTTTTTCTACATTGTTGTGTCATATATATTTTCTCTTCCTGCCTCCAGTCCTGTGTGGAGTAAACTGGGGGCACAGATTTTAAAGGAAGAAAGAAATACAAGCCAATAATCTCTAAGCCTGGAGGCAGTTCTCTGTTCCTACTGGCATGCCCTCCCTTGATGTTTCCCTTGACTTATCTTGAAAGCTGGGATATTAGAATGAACGTTTCTTGGTGGGAGTGAGTAAGGAGAGACCTCAGCAAGCATATGGTGGGCACCTGTGCAGTGCGATGGGATGTGCATCAGCGAAGTCATGACAGCGTGTTGTACACAATCGGCTTGTTTCCTTTCAGCATTTAGCTCAAGTCATATGTATTATGCTTCTTGGCATGTTTATTGGCTTTTTCCCTTCAACTTCTCCATTAGAACGTGAGCTCCTGGAGGGCAGGGGTACTGGTGTCTTTCACATTCACCAGTGTCTCTCCGGGACCATGCACTTTGTTTCACACTCAACTAGCGCTCAATAAAAAAATGGGTCCAGTGAATGAACAGAGTCGACACTGATCTGATTGGCAGTTAAGTCTGCAAGCCTTAGCTTGAGAAGCTTCACGGACAGAGATCAGCCCAAGGAGGTGGAGAGGGCTTCCCACAAGGGATGCTTGAGTTGGGATCTGAGCAGGCGGCTTGGCCAGCTAGCGATCTGCCCCTCACCAGGAGCTCTGATGGGGACATCGCCTCCAAACTCACCCCCTCTGCAGGAAGATCGGCTGCTCCAGGAGGACCAATGGATGATAGCCTGGTGGGCTATTTTTCCTGCTGGAGGCATGACTGTCTGGGCTCTGATGCTTTAAAGTGGGTTTCCCTCCCTCCCTCCATCCCTCCCTCCCTCCCACCCTCCCTCCCTCAATCCTTCCCTCCCTTCTCTGCCTCCCTTCTTCCTTTCTTCCTTCCTCTCTCCCTCCGCCTTCCCTCCTTTCTTCCTCCCTGCCTCCCTTCCTTTTCCCCCTTCCTAATAAAAACATCTTCAGCACTCCCAAGCCCTGGAACCTGTCCGTCCTGTATTCGTTTCCTATTGCCACGTAACAAATTACCACAAGTTCAGTGGCTTAAAACAACACACATTCGTTATGTCACAGCTTCTGTAGCTCAGAAGTCTGTGCCCAGCACAGTTGGGTTGTTCCGTAGGGTGTCGTCAGACTGAAATCCACGTATCAGCTGGAGCTGTGGTCCCATCTGAGGCTCAGGATTTTCTTCCCAGCTCATTTGCTGTTGGCAGAATTTCGTTTCTTGCGGTTGTAGGACTGAGAGCCCTGCTTTCTTCCCGGCTGGCAGCCAGGGGTTGTTCTTGGCTCCCCGAGACTGCCTGCTGTCCCCTGCACGTGGACACTCTCCACAGGGAGGCAGTTTGCCCCTTTAAGGCCAGCAGCAGAAGACTCTCTCCCGTTTAGAATCACTCTGCCTTTTTTGAACGGCTTGACTGATTACATCAGGGCCACTTGGGATAATCTCCCTATTGATTAACTCAAAGCCAACTGATTAGGGACTTATTTATATCTGTGGCGTCTCTCCTGCCATATAATGTAACAGAAGTTATGGGAGTCATGGCCTATTGTGGCCACAAACCCCACTCATACTCAAGGGGAGGAGGTGACCCAAGGTGTGCACGCGAGTTGGCTGGAATTTGGGGGGCCACCTTAGAATTCTGTCTACCACCTCTCCCTTCCCTAGCCTTTCCTTAGGATCAAAAAGGACTTTGTCCTAAAATGGTGTTGTCTGCCTCATAGGAAAAAGAGGAAAGGAGGCATTGGGCAGAGGCCCTTAACCATACTGACTTCTGTCCCAGGGGATATTTGGCTATGTCTGGAGATATTTTTGCTTATCACAACTAGGGGAAGGGGTTTAGGTGCCACTGGTATCAGTGGGTAGAGACCAGGAATGTTGCCAAATATCTTACAATGCACGGGACAGCTGCACCCTCCCAACACGGGGCAATAGATTATCTGGCCCCCAATGTCTCTAGTACTGAGGCTAAGAAACCCTGGTCTAGGGGATGAAGGAACGGAACCTCTATGTTGGAATGGGGGAGTGGACGGGGTAGGGCTAGTGCAGCCACAGGAAATGGGGAGCGAACTTTTAGAAATGGGTCAGGTGAATGAACACTCCCCTGGGCTGTGACACAGGATCTTTATTCCATCAGACATGCAACAGGTACAGGAAGGACCAGGACACCTGAGGGAAGTCAGAAATTCTGAAGCCTGCAGTCTCTTAGCAGACCTAGGATTTGAGCCTGGAGGGCTTTCTGCGAGGGGAAGGGAGAAAATCAGCTCTCTCAGTCGTGTTACCATCAGGTAAGAAACAAAAACAACTTACTGTGATCAGATGAAAACGTACTCTATCCAACCACCTTGCAATTTGCTCAACACTCTTCGAGACGTTCCTTGCTAGACTTCTGGGGTTAGAGGGGACAGCGAAGATTATCTAGGGCTGGGGTTGCAAATCCAAATGCCCACAGGCCTCGGGCAGGTGGAGTAGAGGAGTCAGGGCCCAACGGGGGGCAGCTGCCACCCGCAGGACACCCCCCGGTCTGGGGCGTGCCCCTCCCATTCTCTCCCTCAGCCTGCAGGAATAACAGCTCAGTATCGTACATCTGATTTTTCAAATGAAATTAGGGAGTCAGGTTTTTATTTCACGTCTCTTAGTTTTCAAGTGTTGGCAATGGATTTCTCCATCATCACCATCCTCCTCCTCCTCCTCCTCATCATCATCATCACGAAAGCTAGCACCCCAAGTCGCCTCCGGCATTCTGGGCTGCGCCTGACCCCCAGACCACTGCTTTGTAGCCCAATTCTGAGTAGCTCATCAGCCAGCGAGAGCCTGTGGTGCTGATAACAAGGGAGCCCCAGTTATAGGGGCTTAAACAAGTTGGTGGTAGATTTTTCACAGAAAAGAAGTCCAGGGCTGCTATGGTGGTGCCCTGAGTTGGTGCAAAGCTCCTCCTCTGCTTTGCAACAGAACATGAACTTGCAGTCATTGCTGTAGTGCTAAGTTTGCTTCACTGACACCAAGACCTGTGGTGTTTCCACGCCCTTCTGTGTGCCCTCAAGGTTTTGTTTCAATGTTGAATCATAACCTTGGGAGGACATTATCAACAGTAGTTAAACTATAGGGCACAAATAGCACTCACAGCACCAGGGAAGCAAGACAGTTTGAGGATCTACGATCACAGGAACATGGTGAAGATGATGCCATGACCGCTGCCTGGTTGATAGCAAACCTAGGATGCATCCTGCTTTTAGGGATGTTACATCGTGGGGATACAACCTGTGTCTTGGGGTCAACAAAATCTTTGGTTTTATTTGGGGTCAACTGTGGGGACGAAACTACTCAGAGACCCTGAGGGCTGGGCCCCCAACCTGTTCTGCCACCTGTTCTGCTTTTTTCCAGCTTTGTTTTCTCTCTTTCAATGCTGTTGCAAGTGGCTCGGGCTCAGTTCCTGGTTTCAGTTGGCTCTTGGCGTCTGCGGTGAGGACTCGAGGAAAGAACGATGGTTTCCCCAAGGGCTCACAAGGCAGTGGTGCCACCCAAAACTGCGAGGGTCCAGACCAGTTGCCTGTCTTGGCTGAGGCTCACTTTCCTCATCTACAAAATGGGAATAATTGTGCCTTCTTCCCGGCATTAATCGGTGTGTTGAGTTAGACGTATATAAAGTTCCCAGCACAGTGTTTCACAAAAGAGCAGCTTAATAAGCGTTAGCTTCCTTTTCCCTTTACAGAACTCACTCATCGAGAAGCCATGTTCCATTTCATTGACTCACTGGGGAAAAGCCCAACCACTGAAACCATGTGGGCTGTGGCCTCATTGATCCATGCTCTTTGGTTCTTTCCAAGTCAAGGTCTCTTCTGCCTGCTCATTAGGTCTAACTGGAGGTTTATCTTTCTATCTGAAGATATATCTCTAGTTTGTCTCCCGTTGAAATGTCCCTTTCTCCCAGGTAACATTGTAGAATTGCTACCAGGTGTGTATTCCTTCCAATGAGTGGCTATTAGATCCTTTCTTGGGAGGACGTTGGAAAACTGAAGGTGGAAGGAGGATGAAGGAGGGTGGGCATCCAGCAAGCTGAGAGGGTCACCTATTCACCTAGTGAGTTTCACGACTGGCTGTTGTCCATGGTGGCAGACAGTCTCATAGCAGATTTCTGTTTCTTAAATCCTTAAATCCCCCTCTCCTCCTCTAATATTTCTTCACTCTTGCTACCCTTAGGGATACATTTTGTTCTTTTCCCAACTCCTTGAAGTGACTGCTCTGCTCTTTATTTTTCCAGTGCTATGCATTGACCTTTGGGAACGGCTTTGTTCTGCACCCCACCTGCTATGATGTGGATTATCCTTTCGTTTTTATTGTCTTAAGATCGTGTAATTGTAGTTTTTAGCTTGTTTCTTTCCTTTTTTTTTTGTTTCTTCCTCTGTTTGCTTCTTTGTCCTCTTTGTTCATAGCTCTATGATCTCCCCCTCTCCCAACACCTAAGCTCTGCAGATATCACAGAAAATGCAAAAGGCAGCGTCCTGACCTACCAAAGGCACCAGACCCATGTTCGTGTCCCCAGACAGTCGAGTCACCAGAGGCTGCATATTAGATAAGTGAACATTCCACGACCACACGCATCTGTCACGGAGCCTAAGTGAGGACCCAGCATGTGCCAGCCGGGTGGCCACAGTTTGTCCTTATGGTTACCTGCAAAAAATACTCATTTTTCATGATCATTTTCACTTATCAAGTTAAAAGTGTGTGCCAGGTACTTCATTAGATAGTGAGAAGGACAGATACACCCCTTGCTCTTCTAGAACTTTCAGTCTAGTAGGGAAGATGAGTATTAACAAGAAATCACCCAGGAGCGCACTGGGGGAGGAGGTGATGGCTGGGAGGGCCACAGCTGCACCAGAGCTTGGAACAAAGAAATGTTTCGTGGGTGGGTCTCAGCAGCAGTTGCATCCTTGGGAGAGAGGTCGAGTTGGGATGTGAGGACCGAAACTGCAAGGGCTTGAGTGATGCAGAGCTGGTGAAGGTGAGGGGTGGGGTGGGGGGGCAGAGGCAGTGTGTGCAAAGGCCCCGGGGCTGGAGCCCAAGTCTGGGAAGGGAGAGCTGAGCATGGCAGGTCAGGACCATGCCGGTGGGTCGTGCAGGCACTGTGAACCGTTTTAATCTTCATCCTGAGATTCGTGGATGGTCTTGATTAGATCTGCATTTTGAAGAAGTTTCCAGTTTTTTAAAATGTTTATTTTTGAGAGAGACAGAGAGAGAGAGAGAGAGAGAGACAGAGTGCAAGCGCGGGGGGGGGGGGGTGGGTGGGTGGAGAGACAGAAAGAGAGGGAGACCCAGAATCTGAAGCTGTCAGCACCGAGCCCGACACGGGGCTCATACTCACAAACTGCAAGATCATGACCTGAGCTGAAGTCTGACGCTTCACTGACTGAGCCACCCAAGTTTCCGTTTTTTAAGAAAGGCTCAGATCAGGTCTGTTGCTGGACATGCTTTCTGGCTGCTGAAGTCGGAACCCATTAGAAGGGGTGAGTGTGGGCACAGGAGGCCGGCCAGCAGGGCTCTGTGGGTCCGGGGGAGACTAGAGTAGCTTTGACTTAGCGGCAAGGCGAGAGGGGATGGACCCAGGGGCGGAACGGAGAGGAGGGGAGCAGGTTTCCAGCCTGGGCACCTCTTAGTGCCGCGGCCGGGCTCGCGGGTGGACCGGCCATGCCTGCTGCTGCCCAGGTCTGGGGGCCAGGCCAGGCCCTGTGGAGGTGGGTTTCCCTTGGCGGTTATCTGTCTCCATCTCTCTCGTCAGGTCTCTCCTCACTGTTTTGAAACGCCATTCCGTGCCATCTGATTTGATGCGTGTTTCTGAGTCTGAGGGTTTGGTTTTAGTTGAGGTAGCCGCACCCCCACCCTTAGCAGCCCCCTGCAAAGTCAAGTGGAACCAGATGTCTAACAAGCTCCTGGCACCGAAAGGCTCATTTAAGACTAGATCAAGGGCCAGAGTGATTCGGGTGAGGGATGGGGGTTTTGAAGTGCTGACCACATGAGATGATGTTTAGAAAGCCTCTTGTCACACCGTGTTGAACTGCTTAAGACGAGGGCTTCCCTCCCAGCCTTATCTTTGTTATGACTGCATCGGCAGCAGGGGGGCGGCAGGGACCTAAGTGGCTGCGTCCATGGAAACGTAATGCTGGATGGGATGGACAGACAGGGACAGGCCCGGGCTCTGCTCTTGACAAGGTGAATGGAGCAGCCCCTCAGGGGAGGGGTGTCCTGCTCCGTCTGAGGTGGGGGGGCGGGGGACGGCTCGGACCTGGGCCGTGTAGGCTAGTCCGGGGTCTCCCAACCAGTGGAATGTGTGGCCTCAGTTCACAGGTTAACATGGCTTTTTAGCAAAATGCCTCAGCATCTTGGGGCCTTGGTGACGTTGGAGGGACTGCCCCTCCCCGGGTTAGCCAGTTCCTGGAGATAATAAACAACTCGCCTGGCATATGCTTTTTAAATACAAACCAATCTATCCAGAGTCCACACCTCCAACTACCTCCTTATCAGGATCTGATACTCACCAATACTGCTCACTCCAGAGACAGGTACCAGATAACTAGGGACACGCCTTCCCTACACCCTGGAGGCCCCCCCCCCCCGAGATTATTTAAACTAGCCAATCTTTTTTTCTTTATTAAAATTTTTTTAATGTTTATTTATTTTTGAGAGAGAGAGAGAGACAGAGCACGAGTGGGGGGAGGGGCAGAGAGCGAGGGAGACACAGAATCCGAAGCTGGGTCCAGGCTCTGAGCTGCCAGCATAGAGCCCAGTGTGGGTCTTGAACCCAAGAACCATGAGATCATGACCTGAGCTGAAGTCAGATGCTTAACTGACTGAGCCACCCAGGCGTCCCCAGACTAGCCAATCTTACACGTGCTTACCCTGACTCATCTGTTTCTTCCCGTGGAAACCACAGTAAAGGCACTTATCCATGGTTCCTCCTGCTCCCTCTGCTTCCTGGCCCCCCACCCCTGCTGCTTCTCCATGTGGTCCCCTGTGGCCTGCTGTGCCTTTTGTGGTTAGGAGTAGTGAGTAACCAAATATATTTTCAATGGCGATTGTCTCCTTATTGATTGGCCTCACCGTACCTCAAAGGTGTCGTTAGCACACTGTAGTTTGGAATGGCGGTAAGCCGGGGTTTCATAACATAATAATGGCTCACACTCCCTTGAGCCCCATGCCCACATACCCCGCTGTGACGGGGGGAAGGAAAGTGCCGTTTACTGGCTCTAGGAGATGAATATAATCACAGACGAATGTAATCACACAGCTCCCCCCTTACTTGTGAACGCAGTTACCATCAGCTGTGGTCTGGAAGCAGATGACCCTCCCTCTGACGCAGTGTCAGAAGGTCAATGGCAGTCTAACGCTACGTCATTCAACTCACTTCAACACGTGGACATTTTATCATCTCACATTATCACAAAAGGAAGGGTGAGCGCAAGACGATAAGATACTAGGAGGGACAGAGAGGGGCCACACTCACATAACTTTTACTATGATACGTTGTGAACTTGTTCTATTTTATTATTAATTATTGTTAATTTCTTAGGGTGCCTAATTTATAAACTAAATTTTATCACAGATATGTATGTATAGGAAAAAACAGTGTATACAACGTGCAGTAATATCCATGGTTTCAGGCAGCCACTGGGGGTCTTAGAATGTATCCCCCATGGATAAGGGGCGGACTAATGCAGTTGTGGCTGTTTTTGACATGACCTCCAATTTTTTGACACTCTTCCCACTGAGAAATGGGGTCTATGTCCTCTCCTCTCCAATCTGGGCTGGACTAGGACAGCTTTGACCAATAGAGTTAAGTAGAAGTGATTCTACTGACTTTGAAAGGAGGTAAGAAAATGCTTTCAACTTCCGTCTGGTCCTCTTGAGATGTTTGCTTTGCTCTGGGAGATACCATACGTCATGTAGCAAGTCTAACTAAGCTGAGATGGCCAGGCTGGAGAGGCCATGTTTAAGCCAAGTTTTCCTAGAATTCCTGCTTCACAAAATCATGAGCAAATTAAGGTTAATTATTGTCTTAGGCTCCTGAATTTTGGGTTGTTATTCAGTAGCAGTAACTGAAACAGTAGAGTACATTTATGTTGCACGTAACACTGTTGTACGAAGCACTTTATAGATATTATGTTATTTGATTTTATTAATGATACAAAAGGCAGGAAGTAAGCTTCTCATTTTACACACGTGGAAACCGAAGCTCAGAGAGGTCAGGTGGTTGCACCAAGATCCCGCGGAATTTGGTGTGTAGGATACCAAGGCTGAGACTCAAATCCAGGGCTCTCTGGGCTCCAAAATATTTCATCACTTTTGGGAAACAATACTGAAGACTTAGTTCTCCTTAAGGCAAGCCCCCTGGGAATGTGGCTATGGACATATTGCTTGTTTAGGGTTAGGACCCCAAATATATAAAGAACTTATTCAACTCAACAGTGAAAAAACAAAAAATCCAGTTAAAAATGGCAGAAGACGTGAAGAGACATTTTTCCAGAGAAGACATCCAGGTGGCCAACAGACACATGAAAAGATGGTCAACATCACACATCATCAGGGAAATGCAAATCAAAACCACCATGAAATACCACCTCACACCGGTCAGGATGGTTAAAATAAAAACCACAAGAAACAACAAGTGTTGGCTGGGATGTGGAGGAAAGGGAACCCTTGTGCACTGTTGGTGGGAATGCAAACTGGTGCAGCCACTGTGGAAAGCAGTACGAACGGTCCTCAAAACATTAAAAACAGAACTAGCATATGATCGAGTAATTACACTACTGGGTAATTACCCAAAGAATATGAAAACACTGGTTCAAAGGGATGCATACCTTCCAATGTTTACAATAGCAAAATTATGGAAGCAACCCAAGTGATACTTGATGAATGAATGGATAACAAAGATGTGGTGTTTACAAAATCAACGGAATAATACTCAGCCATGAAAAGAATGATGTAACTGCCAACTGCAATAGCACAGATGTATCTAGAGCGTACAACGTTAAGTGAAATAAGTCAGAGAAAGACAAATACCATATGATTTCCCTTACATGTGGAATTTAAGAAATAAGCCAACAAAAGCAAGCAAAGGGGGGGGGGGAAGGGAGAGAAATTAACCGAGAAACAGACTCGCGACCGTAGAGAACAAACTGATGGTTACTAGAGGGCAGGAGGGAGGGGGATGTGTGATGTAGGCGATGGGGATCAAGGAGTCGCTTGTGCTGAGCCCTGGGTGTTGTACGGACGTGTTGAATCATTATATTGTACACCTGAAACTAACATATCACTGTAGGTTAACTATACTGGAATTAAAATTGTAAAAATGAGTTAAGCAACATCATATGTTTTTTACGTATTATTTTAAATGATCTATTAGAAATTATTATTAATTTCCTCCTTACTGGTCTCTTTTTAAAATATGTTTTTTTAAAGATAGGATTTATGACATCGAGAAATAAATAACCCAGCATAAAGACATAATTTCCAATCACACATATGTTGTGTATTTCCTGTTCAAATTAATGTACGTGCATATTTACTTATTAGATACGTCATTTGAAAGTATTTCTCGGTTGTGTTTCGTTTTTGTGGACTGTGCCCTGGGTTCTCTCTCTAAAAAGCTTGTCACCATCCATACAGGTCAAGATTCAGACCTCAGCAGGCGTCCTTTTCATGGCTGAACATATTTGAAAGATCAGATTATAAAAAACAGTAAAATAAAATGAGGAATGATTAAAAAAACACAAATGCTGCTTATCTGCCAAGGATTATCTAGAAAGTTCTAAAGATGATCTCTACATTTTATCATTAACATTCTGTTCTTTCTAACAAGCATGCTGTAGACACTATTCTGTTCCACTCGTCTTAGGCCAAGATATGATTTTGGGTTTAGGTCACCAGGACCTGAGTTTACATGAACTAACCTGGTGTCGTCTCCAAGGCGAAGGTCTTAGGCTAAGTTTCTGGAAGGTGGAGATGCCTTTGGATCCCTCTGTGCTTTGCTAAAATAATGATATTATTTGAATATTGAGATTTCCTAACATACAGCCTTCCGTTGGGGTCCTGTTTTGGAGTAGAGATACTCTCCCAGGCCGTTTAAATCATGGCCTTACTAGAGTGGGCTCCCTTCTCCCCACCAAGTCTCTCAGCAGCCCTGCTCGTTCCAGAAGAGAGGTGCACAGCTACTCTGGGCCTCTGCCAGCTGCCCCCACCCCACGATGTCTCTCCCTCACTACCCAGAGAGGAGCCCTTCACACAGGCTCATGGTCCTCCCCCCTCCGAGGGTGGGAAATGGGGGCTCAGAATGCTACTGGCCCGGCAGGGGGCGCAGGGCAGCGTGCACTTGAAGCTGGGGCAGCAGAAGGCACCTGTGTGCTCATGGCAGACGCCGGCCTCTATGATGCTACGTTTGTTGAGTGGGGGGTGGATGGTTCTAGAGCAGCTCCTGACAAAGGCTCCTGGCAGGATGGGGATGAGTCCATGTCCCAGGTCACTGACATCTTTTTTTTTGTTTGTTTGTTTGTTTGTTTTTTTGGTAATGTTTATTTGTTTTGAGAGAGAGCGTGAGTGGAGGACGGGCAGAGAGAGAGGGGGAGAGAGGATCTGAAGCGCGCTCTGCGCTGACAGCAGAGAGCCCCATGCGGAACTTGAACTCACAAACCACGAGATCGTGAACTGAGCGGAAGTCGGACGCTCAGCCGACTGAGCCACCCAGGCGTCCCTGACATCTTTCTAATAGCTGCCAATGCAAGGCCTTCACTCTTAAGGGCAGGTTAGGCAACTGAGTGGGCACCAACAAGGATGATAATAGGCACCGTGTACTGTGTTCAGGCATATCATGTGCCATGTTTGCTGTTCCCATGGTAACAAGTTCTCACCCCTGAACCACAAAGTTAGCTCCTCCTATCCCTATTTTACAGCTAAGGAAACTAGGTTCAGAGAGGTTGAGTCACTTAGGTCAGGTCACACAGCTAATAATTGGTGGAGCTGGCATTGAGAGCTAAGTTTTCAGTCATTCCTTCATCCAACCAATCTTACGAATAAGTCCTCAATGCGACGCTCCAGGCTCTGGCGAAGCACTGGGACTACCACAGCGAACAAGGCAGATGAAGTCCAGCAAGGGAAGAGGTAACACGCTGGGAGAACGGCAACGCATCAGCAGAGTCTTTTCGGATTGAGACTAGACTGACGGTGGAGGTAAGTTGGGGTGAGGCGAAAGGGAGTATTTAGGGATGTGAAGGGGGTAGGAGATGGGTTTACTGCCACAGCCTGTGTCCTGCCTCCTCGGATGCGGGGCTACGTCCAGCTTATGTCCATGGAACTACATACAGCCTGGGGACGAAATTACCGCCTGGGCACCTTGGTGTCATAGGACTATAGATCTATGAAAGCTGGGTTGCGTTACTAGACAGAAGGCGCGGCAGAAATTCTGGGAGAATCGATGCTGGACTGAGTCAGGAGGTCTGGATTCTGGTGCTAACTTTGCAGCTGATTTGCTGTGCAACCTCAGGCAAAACGCTCAGCCTCTCTGGACCTCACCTCTACACCGGTGCATGATGATGAGGGTAATGTGAGAAAAGCACACTGTGCCCCAGGGTTGCCCTAAGATGCCGAGCCCTCTTTTCCCTCCACTCTCTTTTGTGGGCTGACCACCATCTCTCTTCACAGCGAGCTGAGGGGAAACAGGTCACAGGCAGTGGATACCACTTGCTTTTCCCTTGGCTGCCCCGAGCCTCACTCTCCCCGTCCCCCTGTCCTGGTGGCACGGGGCACACGCTCTCTGCTGCCATCGATAGCAGCTCGATATTAAGCCACCCCTTTGTCACAGCAGGATTTAGCGTGCTCTCCATTCTTGGCACTTGGCGGCTTGGGAGTCCCCGGCTGCCTCTTCCTCTATCAGAAACCTCCACGCTTTCCTCTCTTTGTCACTCCAATTCCTGCTCAAAAGCTCTGAGTTATCCCTTTCAAGCACATGTGCTCCTGCAAATCTATTTCCCCACTGGCACCTTTTGCTTTGTTGGGAGCAACCTGTTGGTTTTTCCAAGACAGCCGTACATTGTCTCCCATGCCTCACCACCTCCCCCACCCCCCGAGAGCCCCCACGCTCCCCCCCCCACTTCCTTCTTAGGCTTGTGTGTGGTGAGAATTCCCAGGGAGGGATATTCATTTTCTACGGCTGGGGCCAGTCCCTGGCTGGTGTGTGCCCCAAACCCCGTCCTTCTTGGCACTCTCTTTCCTTCTACTGACTTCGCCTTTGTTGTGAACCCCATGCATTCAACAGGGTTTGCAGACCTCTGTCTTGTAAATTCACATGGCTCAGAAGCTCGGGGTGGGAGCTTTGTAAGGGGTGTGCGTGTCTGTAAGAAAGATAGATCGATAGATGACAGATAGATAGATAGATGATAGATAAAGAATTTATGCACGGGTGGGTGAATCCATGGAAGCATATCTCAGAGCTATATAGAAACGAGCCTCTAGGGGAACCTGGGTGGCTCAGTTGGTTAAGTGTCCGACTTCGGCTCAGGTCATGATCTCACGGTCCGTGAGTTCAAGCCCCGCGTCGGCTCTGTGCTGACCTCTCAGAGCCTGGAGCCTGTTTCAGATTCTGTGTCTCCCTCTCTCTGTGACCCTCCCCCGTTCATGCTCTGTCTCTCTCTGTCTCAAAAATAAATAAACGTTAAAAAAAAATTGAAAAAAAAAAAAAGAAAGGAGCCTCTATCACCTGCTTCCACTAACGTACCATAATAGAAAGAATCACTCCCTATACCTATTCCTCTGTAGTCACACAGCTAATGTGTTGTGGGGCGGTCCTTTAGAACTAGATCTTTCACTGGGTCTGTATTTGTTGAGCACATACTAGAGCCCAGGAACTTTACACCGCTCTTGTAGGAGCCCGTGTGTCGCTGTTGGTGGCGGTGTTCATGGTTCAGCGTGTGGGCACGTAGGAGTCTGGAGCGAGATCTCGGAGCTTTGCAGGGAGAGGCCCCACCCCTGCCACCGGCCTCCTCCCCACGGCACACAGACTCGTTCATGCTCTCTGCACTCCCTGCATCTTTCTGTCTCTGCGCATTCGATTATCACACGGGACCCTTTGCCTGTCTGCCTCCCCAACTAGACCCTCAGCTGGCCGAGAACACAGACGCCTGCACCCCAGCATCTCGCTCTGTTCCTGGCAGGTGACGAGGACTTAATACTTGTTTCGTGACTTGATGTTTATAATAAAGGGAATGGAGATTTCTTCCTCTCTGGGCTGAGGATTATTCTTGAATTCCACGGCAAGAAAAATATTCCAGGCGGCTTCTTTGGCTTCTCTACTATGGATGCTTCAATCAAGTACTTAGAGGTAAACAAGGCAGATTTGAGCATTCATTTAAAAATGTATTCACTTAAATATACTTCCCTCCCAAACCCTAACACATTAGAGTACAAGAATCGAAAAGTAAAAACTCCTGAGGACAAAGAGAACGAGAGACGACATGACAACACACGAGATACGGCCACAAAATGTTTGGAGACGGAAAGCGGACAAGTAGGAACTTACTTAGCAGACGAGGAAGGCGCGAAACCTAGCTCGCCTGGATGGGGAGGGAGTCGGTGGGAGCCAACAAGAAGCAGGCTTATCCCAGAAATGCTCAGAAGTTGGAGGCACTGAGTAGCCCTGAAGGTGAAGGTCAGGAGAGCCAAGCAGTGAGACAGTTTAAAGTCTGTGAAGAGCAGATACACCCCCAGACTTCCTCTCCCATGCCACACGGCAGGTAACCAGCCCTGCCCTCCTGCGGCGGTACAGTGGAGGTCAGCTCTGGAAAAAAGAGCGAAAGAACCTCTACGCCCCGGACACCCATACAGTGAGGAGGGGACATTAAGAACAAGGAATGAGGGCAAGCCTACGTTCTGAACAGCGGGACCCCATCTTCCCCCTTCCCCTTTCTGCCGCCTGGCCCGCTGAAAACCCACCTCCAGGATTTGGACTGTCTTGCAAGAGATTGGGATTGCTGCCCTAGGACACTGACCGGTTAAGACCAGACATTTGGAGGATCCTAATGACAAAGCTGGCCCAGCATATTCTCACCTATAGGAAGCTTGCCTGTCAACATGCCACATCCCTGCCCATACACACTCCAGGGGTTTCCAGTCTCTGTCACGTGAGCATGAGCAGGTGGGCCAGGGCTCAGCAGGCGTTGAAGGAAAACTTCTATTATGAATTTTGGACGGAAGAAAATGCAGAAACAGAGAAAGACCATAATATCTTCATAGAAGCAGAGAGCTAAAGTAGGTTGTATCTATTAAATATGAACAGAAGGCTATAAAAAAGGTCGTTCAGAGACTAGAAGGAGCTGTTGGAAATTAAAGGTATAAGCATATTAAAGAGTTTAATAGAAACTTTGGAGGACACATCGATGAAATTTCTATGACAGGGGAAGAGAAACACACAGAGATGGGACACAGGAGAAAGAGAATGAGAAAATTAGAGGACCGGCCAGGATGGTCAACAATTTATTAATAGGCTCTCAAAAATGAAGACTAGGGAAAATAAAAGGGGGGAATTTTCAAAGAATCAACGCTGGCAATTTTCCTAGAACTGCAGGTCATGAGTTTGCTGACTGACAGGGTCCATGGAGTACCCAGCACATGTACACACACACACACACACACACACACACACAATATTGGCACATTGGGTTGTCTGCCCGGCTCCCACAGAAACCGTGCACGGAGGCCTGGAACCTGTGCGGGCCGAGCTGCTTCCTCCCACCAAGCTGAGGGACCCTACGCAGAGCAGGCGGGGACGTTCCTGAAGGTGTCGCTTCTCACCAACACAGGGTTAGCGTTTACCCCAGAGTTCACCCACTCCCAGCCTTCGGGCCCATTCTGTCTGGCTGCTGACTTCGCCCCACCCCTCCACAAACAGAAGGTAATGGGGGGCACCCCACGTGGTGGACGTGCAGATAGACATGATTCTGAACCCCAGCACTGCCTCTTTCCAGGAGAACAGCTTAGAGCCTGTCTGAGCCTGGTTGTCCTGTTACAAACTGAGGGGATTGAACAACAAGATTTCTAAGGCTTTTCTCCAATCCAGGCCTCCGTCAGCCCTGGGGATTTAGGCCGAACAAGACACAGGCTTTCTCGAGGGACTCCTAGGCTTCCAGCCCAGTCAAGCAAATACACAGAAATTACAGTACTTGAAGTGGGAAGGGCGGGAGAAGGGTAAGTCTGGGGGAATGTGGGCCCTCAGGATGGGGACACACGACCGGTTGGGGTTGGGGGGGACAAGGCAGGCCTGTCAAAGGAGGGGGGGGGCCCTGAGCTGAATCTCAAGGCAAGGAGAGGACTTTGCCAGGGGCTGGTGGGGTCATGGTGCTGGTTTTCAGGCTCCCCGGGAGAGGTGACAAATGCTGGGCTTAGAGAGGTGCTGTCTACCACGCTGGTGAGCAGGTATCCCTCAGCTGCATTGAAGAGATTTACTCTGTTGAGACAATAAAACATACAGTTCTTTCTCGTTCCTTGGGCCTTTGAAAATGCTGTTCCCTCTCTCTGGAGTGCCCTTCCCTTCCTGCTGAGCTCCCAATTATCCTTTACATGTCAGCTCTTGCCAAGTGTTGTTTGGGAGGGCTGATTCCAACCCCTGTCACATCTGGTGGACGTGGTTTGAATGAATGAAGGAATGAATCAATGGGTGACACGCGGGCCCCTGGAACCTTGCATTTTGAGGCAGTCCTGCCACACGCATGCACAACGTCACCTTCACCCAATTGGTTAAAGCCCTCTGAAGCTACCCTTCCCCTGGCCCTCATCCCCAGCGTCAGCCTCAGAAAATGGAAAAGGTTAGCTCCCCAGCTCCCTCCCCTCAGCCCTGCAACCGTGGGGCCCAGGAGAGCCGGACCAGCTGTGAGATGACTTCTTAGATCAGCAACTGTAAGGGACAGAAACATCTGTTGGCGCCCCGTGTCACTAATCATTGTCACGGTTTCCATCCTGACTGCTGACACCTGCAGCTGAGCCCAGAGTTCTGTGATCTGAGGCTGGCGATTGGTAAAATGCCACTTCAAGTGCACGCCTGTCAGAGCAGTCAGTGTCGGAGGCATGGCCTGGCCCCAGGGCAGGCGAGCAGGCAGGCAGCTAGCTGACACGGGTGAGGGTGTTAGAATCGGGGACCAGCACGGCGAGCTGGGCGCCTCGCTCTCTGTTTTCAGTGATGCGTAAGGCTACCTCCTGACAACATGTGTCCTTGTTGACGGCTTATTCTCTGACAGGCTGTGTACGGTGACACGTTTAAAGATGTCACTGGAAGCGTAGTTATAACTGATTTGTGGACAACTGGAGGAAAGAGTTAAGAGGTACAGATAGGAGATTCCGTCAATCCAAAGCAAATTTTGGTGAAACAAATCTGAGAAGGGAGCGGTGGTCTTCATATGTAAAAAGCACTTGGAAATCAATAAGAAAACATTCATACTACAGAGGAAAATGAACGACAGACAGAATATTTATGGGAGAGGGACAACAAATGGGAAACGAACATAGAAACATGTTCAGCTAGGCTAATAATAATGCAGAGTTACTTGGAAGCAACTCAAACATCCAACCGTCGTGGTATGGTTAAAGACACTTGACTATCACAGTGTAGTGAAATAGCATGCAATGATTAAAACAAGTCTTTGGAAGAATTTTAAATGGCACGGGAAAATAGTCCTGGTACCATTTGAGTGAAAGAAGCTGGGTAGAAGAGCATATGTACATTGTACATCCAGTTATGCAAATATTGTTCCCCTTCACGTACTATTTTCAGGAAGAAAATGTTGGAAGAAAAATACAAAAATGCAGCGGTTATCTCTGGATAATTTACATTTTGTTCTGCACTATTCCTGGGGTTTCCAGGCTTTCTACAATGAGTGTATTTGTAATGTATAGACTTATTCATTCGGACAATGTACTGACAGTGTCCTATGTCCCTGGCACTATTCCAGGCACCGGTTTACAAAACGTACAAACATTCCCTCCGTCTCTGGTTGTGGGTATCGGAAGCCGACCCCTGGGGTTTAATTCCGGTTCCATTGGTCACATCGCTTCTCTCTAGGCCTCACCGTCTTCAGGAATAAAGTAAAGAATAACACTACTCCCTATGTCATCACATGCTTGTAAGGACCAAACAACAAGATGCATGAAAAGGGTATGGTTGGGGCCAGGCACACCCTACGTGTATCACCACCACGGGGAAAGTTACGCCCAGAGAGCTCCTCCTTCCCACCAATCTAAATCCCCACCCCAAACTGCACAGAAGTGTAGAGTAAGCCCCCAACAGTGATAGGCTTCCTTTTGCCCCTCAGTGTCCCTCTCTTGCCACATGAACCTGCTCCTATCTTCAGAGGTGCCATGCGAAATAGTTTCATTTGTTTATACATCCAAAATATGTTTTCTCTTCATTCACGCGGATATGAGGGTGTGGAGGAGCTCAACCCAGTGACACAGAGCGGTTCGCGCCCATTTGGCAGATACAAAAAGCAAGGGCTCTAGGACAGTGAGTAGAGTGACTGCCTTCACCCAGGTGGTGGGAGCCCGATCTGGAAGGCAGACTCAGGCCCATCTAATAGCAGCCTTCCGGAGTGGCCCTTCATCTCGGAGCCCAGTCTTGGATGGGGTCCTTTGCTTTATTTCCATCACCCCGAGGAAATGCCAGGACACCGGAAGCCCAGGACTCGATACCGCCAACACCAAAGCCACTGTATTTTTGTTTCTTACGGCCGCTTGAATCTTAGCGGGGTAGTCCTCCCCTTTGCCCTTCAAGCCAACTGGGGAAGACCTATGGCTTTCGTCTTCAACTGTAACTGACCAAGTCCTATGTTTCTGTGATCCACACATAGTTGAGGTGTTCATTCTTCTCCCAGATGACCTGATTCCAGCACAGCTTACGGGCAGGTGAGGGATGGGGCTGCTTGCCTCCCAGGACTCTCCTTCTCTACCCACTAGCTGCTGTCTCCACTGATCCTGGGTGTGGGAGGCAGGGAGGCATGGAAGAAGGCTAGGAAATTTCTTACTTGCCCGATGCCTGGTGACTTCAGGCTGTTTGCATCTGGCAGATGTTTGCAGCTGCCTCTTGCTTCAGTGGGCACTTTTAGGGGTTCCAAGAGACTTTCTTGCTGGGCCTGTCCAGGAACTCCTTCATAATGGGTCGGGCTCTCTCACGAGGCCAGTCCTGACAACCCACCACATTCTGTGGCCTCTTACTGGCGGATTCCACTTTCTGTGTCAAGCTACATTTTTGGGCGGACGAGCCATTTCAATATGACTCCAATGTTCCCTAGTAAACCCAGATCTGGTCCCCAGGATTCATGAACCAGTGGCTTTTGCCAAAACAGGGCAGGGCAGCACACATCTAAACCAGTCACTAACAGGGAAGGGAGCCATCGCGACTGTTTTGTGTGTGGACAGGCACGTGTGCATGCACACACTGGATCTCTGATTTGCAGATGGAAAAGATGAAACTCAGAGAGACAGTGTCTTGGGTAAGATCTTGCGACTACTTAGCTGTGAAGTCAGAACTGTAACCCAGGTCCTCTGATGCGGGGGGGCCAGAGCTCTCTCCCTCAACCAGCTTCACCGTCTATGAGAATAAGGAATCAGATTGGATCATCCCAAAGAACCACTCGAGTAGTCCAGGGCTCTGAGATTATGTCAGTCTCCTGGCTCCGGAATGGACAATAGCTCCCATCACAAGGCCTCCACGGCATTCCAAGTTGCCTGTTCTGAGTGACCTGGTTCACCGTGGCTCAGGCTCACGAGTGACCTTCATTTAGAATTAGCACCAACTCCTGTTGGTTGATTGAGGACCACCTTGGCGACCTCGGTGTCAAGCCCTGAGCGCATCATCCTTGAATAATTATAAAGGAAAAATTAAAGTGGTGGGTAAGAAACAACGGTAGATGTTTTACGCCTTGTTATTTTTCAAAGAGAGGTCAAACGAAAGGAAGGACCCCCCTCCCAATTATGTTAATATTAATAGCTGCGTTATTCATCATCATTTGAAAGGCGGAAACGACCCAAATGTGCATCCACTGATATGTGGGCAAGCCAAGGGTGGTCCGTCCAAGCAATGGAACAGTGTTCAGCCCTGAAAAGGGGTGAGGAGTTGACACCTGTTACCATGTGAAGGAACCCCGGAAACATTCAGCTTAAGTGGAAGAAGCCAGTCACAGGAAGACAAATACCGCATGATTCTTTTTTTCTACGAGGTGTCCAGGAGAGGCAGACACGAAGAGACAGAAAGGAGATGAACGGTTCCCAGGGGGCGGGGGGTTGGGGGGGCGGTGCTCGGGAGGGGAGAAAAGTGTGGCTGCTATAACAGGTGTCTCTTTGGGGTGATAGAAATGTTTTAAAATTAGATAGTGGTGATGGTCGCACAACTCTGACTACACTAAAACCCATTGACTTGTACACTTGAAATGGGGTGGATTTTATGGTTTGTGAATTATATCTCAATTTTATGGGGCATGAATTAAAAAAAAAAACCCGAAAAACCTAAGTGGCTGAGCCGTGAGGATGTTTCCTGGCTTGTTTGCTGAGGGACCTCGGAATCCAATCAGAGGAATTAATCAACGCGTTCACTTTCGAAATAGAATTGCAGAACGTGCCTGTGATTCCACAAAGCCATGCTTCCCAGTCTCTGTGTGAGGACTGAGCCCTATTAGCTCCATATTGGAAGTCTGATCTCCTGCTGAAGATGTGAGAATAAGTAATTTACTTGCAGTCAATCAAATGCGTTAAGGGGGGAGCTCTCAAGGTAGCCGAGGGGAGGAGGGATTGTTTTGTTTTTCTAGTGTGATCGAAGGCCCGGCCGAGCCACTGGCGGGCCTTTCTGCGGCTGGGTGAGGCCCCGCAGCGGGCGGCCCAGCGGGCTGGAATCCTCAGCAAATCATCCAGACAGCCAGGACCATGAAATCCAGCCAGACCCCCAAAAGCTGACCCCCGCAGCCCCAGCGCCCTCTGAAGCCCTCCGAGTAGGCTGGCTTCCATTTCTGGTCCAGCGTGGCCACGGAGGAATGCCAAACATCTCCGTGCCTGGAAGCCACAAGGCCACCAGGTGTTCTCGGGCCAGAGTGCAGGTTCAGGGCTGGGGAGGCGTCTCTGCTCCTTCCTCCCCAACCTCCCTCCTCTGTCCCTCTTCCTATTTCTGCCTCGCTGCCGGCTGGAGAGCAGAGGGAAAGCCACAGCTCTCTCAGTGGGCCGGAGGAGGTTGCTGGCGTCCCATCTTCTCGGGGGTATCGTTTCTTAGGGAAACGGTGGGGCTAATTGGAGACAGGTGTCCCCAGGTGCTAACATGCAGACTCCCACTGGAGAAGTGGGTGCAAAGTGAAACCACATGGGCTACTTACAAATAAGTGAGGTGTGAGCCGGCTGGCCCTTTACCTCTCCTTCCTTCTTCTGCCCCTGCCCCATCTCTGCAGTCTGCAGAGAGGGAGAAGCCCCCAGACTCACACGTCGGGTGGTATGGTTGTGGTTTCCGCACGGTGCTTCGCTAGGTGCAGAGGAGCCGCGGGGCGCAAGCTGGAGCCCGTTCCCAGCCTGCGACTTGAAACTGGGGCCGTGCGGGGGAGTGTGCCTTCCACATGGCAACAGCGGGGGGACCCTAAGAGGAGCCGAAGGCAGCGAGTGGCAGGGGTTCCTTTGAGAAGAGGCTCAAAGAACAGGGGCCGTTTGCTTCAGGAAGTCTAGAGACCCTCCGCACACGTCCTTTAGAAATCCATTTGACCAGCGGGTTTGCAACTTTGTCTCTCTCTGAGGACAGACACGTTCGGTCCTCTGGATCTGATGGCACTGGGCACAGAAGCCAGGAGCCGCCAGGGTCTGCCCGACGTGGTGGATTCCCACGAGTGAATCCCACGAGTGTAAAGACCCCTATGGGTGTCCAGTTCCACTCTCCATCTTGCAGACAAGAGAACCGAGGCTCCAGTCTGTCCAACACTGCATGGGCAGAGCCAGGGTGAGAACCGATGCCCATGGGCCCCGGAAGCCAGGGCTCGTATTTTGACTGTGGGCTAAATCTCTGTGGGTTAAAAGACAGTCATGGAGCCTGGGGGGATGAGCCCATTTTGGTGATTCCTCTGCCTTCCTTCTTTCCATCTGCTGGATCCTCAGTTGCTCTCTGTGGCAAAAGCCCAGGAAGAAGGCGAGGGGGGCGTGGTAGCAACAGGGAGACTGGGGAGCCCCGAAATCACCTAAAACACCTCCAAATCTGTCGTCTGATACCCACAGTATTAAAGTGATTTCATTCCCGGTGGATCAGGGGCTCTGAGAGGTACTGATTCTAGAGAATATGTGTTGGTATGTGCCTTGATCAATTCAAACGTCGGGGGTGTGGGACGTCGGTTGTGAGGCTCACTGGAGAGGACACGGTGCCGGGAGACAGGAGTCCCGAGTCCCGGCCCCGATGCTGCCACCAACCATTGCCTGAACTTTGCCAGGGTGCTTCACCTGCCTGGTGTGTTAGCTTCCTCACCAGTGCAGAAGACCTTTTCATTCTGTTGATGGTTTCCTTTGTGCCACAGAAGCTTTTTCGTTTCTTCTAGTCCTGCTCGTCCATTCTCGGTTTCAGTGTCCAAAGCCACAAGAGATCATTGCCAAGACCAATGTCCAAAAGATTTTCCCCTATGGTGTCTTCTAGGAGTTTTATACTCTCAGGCCCAATGTTTAAGCCCTTAATCCTTCTTGAGCTGATTTTGTGTATGGTGTGAGATCAGAGTTCAGTTCCATTTGGATACGAATATCCACTTTCCCCGGCACCATTTGTAGAAGAGACCGTTCTTTCCCCAATGCATCTTCTTGGCACCCTTGGTGAAAACCAGGGGACCGTCTAAGTCCAGGTTTCTTCCTGGGCTTCCTATTCTGTTCTGTCAGTCTGTATGTCTATCTTGCAAACCTGTGCAATAAGAAAATATCTGCACATCATTTATCTGATAAGGGGTTAATATCCCAAACCCGAATTATTCTATAATTCAGTAGCCAAATAACAAATAAACTGACTAAACGGGGGCAAAGGACTTGAATGGACATGTCTCCAAAGAAGACATACAATTTATTTCACCAGATACGTGAGAAGGTGCTCACCATCACTAATCACCAGGAAAATGCAAATCACAACCACAGAAAGCTATCACCTCATACCTGTTAGGATGGCTACTGTATGTAAAAAAATGAAGAAATAACAAGTTTTGGTGAGGATGTTGAGAAATTGGGACCCCATATACTGGGATTCTCATTCCAGCTGGTGGGAATGTAAATTAACACAGCTGCTATGGACAATGCTATGGAGGTTCCGCAAAAAACTAAAAATTGAAATACCATATGATCCATAAATCCTGCTTCTAGGTATATATGCAAACGAATTGAAATTAGGATCTTGAAGAGATAGAGGCACTTCATGTTCATTGCAGCAATATTTACAAACGCCGAGATATGGGAACAACCCAAATGCCCATCAACCAATGAACGGATGAAGAAAATGTAGCGTATACATACAACGAAGCATTATTTAGCCTTTAAAAACAAGGAAAGTTTGGCGGCCTCCAACATTCCCTCTCGTCGTCGGTTTCTCTTTCTCTGTCATCTTGTGTCTTTCTATGTCTATTTCACGATCTTTCCTTGCTTCCTCCACGTGGTGCCAGACGCTGCCGATCACCGTTTACGGATCTCCCATCACAAGGCGCTGGCCCCCAGAGAGAGACCGACTTGAAAACCCCCAGGGGAGGATCTTCATCAGCCAGGGGCGGGGGGAGCACACGGGCAGGTGCAGCTCCTGCTGGCACTGGATGTCTGGGGTAAGGAGAAGACAAGTTCCCCCAAGGGAGAGTGAATTCCCGGGTGGGAAGGTGGAGGCAACAGCAGGTAATGGTGTCCATTGCCTCTAAGATGGTCCCTCAGAGGAGGAACTAGCAGCTGGCACCAAGGTGGCTGTGATCAACGGAACCTTCTGGATGTGGAAGAGCCTCTTCCCCTAGGGGAGGGGCTGGCGTGGGAAAACAAAAGAAGTCCCACCTCCACGAATCATCCCACTGTGCATTAGGATTTAACATCGGAATTTGGGGGAGACACAAACATTCCTTCTGTGGCAGTTCCTGAGGTGCACCTGGCATGCGTTGATGCAGGTCAGCGTCAGGGGGGCCTGTTGGCACTTCCCACAGGGTGTTGTGAGCGTTGAGGGCCCGCAGGATCATCAGGGGCGGGGCTGACTTTCGTTGTCCCGATGAACCGTTGGAGGAATTATTACTGGGTGTGGTGGGAATCTTTGCGTTTGTTTTTATTTGTGGCAAAGAGGCATGACTGAATCCATAAATCACGGGTTGTGACCCACTGGCCACCTGTGGGCCTTGGGCCTTTGTGGAAAAAGTTCAATCTGGTATCAACTCGCTTCATGTGAAAATTGGGTGCTGGTTTCCTTGGAAAACCAGTTTACCTGGTAGACCTGGGCCACATTCCTGCTTGTCCCCATCTGGCTGGTGTGGAGCAGCGGCTGGCCCTCTAGGTGGGGCACACGCCCCTCAGTTCGTTCACCTCTGTCCCTATTGCACTCAGACCTGGCCCATTTCGCTGATTGACTTGGGCAGCCTGATTTAAGTCAGTTCAATTTAATCCATTAAAAAATTAATCAAGTGTCTATTATGTGCCTGATCCTGGGTGATTGTTATCATTTAAACATAACTGAAAAATTTTTTTAATGTATATTTATTTTTGAGAGCGAGACAGAGTGCGAGGGGGAAGGGGCAGAGAGGAAGGGAGACACAGAATCCGAAGCAGGCTCCAGGCTCTGAGATGTCAGCGCAGAGCCTGACGCGGGGTTCGAACTCACGGACCGTGAGATCATGACCTGAGCCGAAGTCGGACGCTTCACCGACTGAGCCACCCAGGCGCCCCTGCATTTGGTTTTCTTATTTATTTTGAGAGAGACGGAGACGGCGTGAATGGGGGAGGGGCAGAGAGAGAGAGGGGGGTTGGAGAGGGAGAGACCCAGAGGATCCCAAACAGGCTCTGCACTGCCAGCACAGAGCCTGGCACGGGGCTCGAACTCACAAAACCATGGGATCATGACCCAACCTGAAACCAAGAGTCAGACGCTTAACTGACTGAGCCGCCCAGGAGCCCCACACTGCACTTTTTAAAGCCTTTCACGAGTCCTGGTGAGGTAGGTAGGGCAAGAGTTTGTCCTTCTGCTTTACAAAGAAAGGTACAGAGGCCAAGCAGTGACCAGGCCAGGTCTCCCATCTAGGGTGGAGTGAAAGCCAGGTCTCTGCATTCCATTCCATTGGTCTTTCAACCTCACAGCCAGCGAGCATCCAGAAGGACAAGCCAGGTGTCCGGGGGTGGAGTCTACTGCAGGCAAGGCGGGCTCATGCAGCCTGGAGACTCTGGTTGAATGATGATTTCAATATGGAAGAATCATCTCGCCAAGAATAATTCATCAAAGAGCGCATCAATTCAGAAATGGACGCACCCAAAGTGTGTCATCACCTGGGGAATGAGTTCTCATTTTTCATCACAGGGCGTGGCTCAAGAAGTTTGAGAGAAGCCATTTGGCCTGGCCCATTTCCTGCGATGTGAGGTCGTAGGTGTATTTGATGATTTGGGCTAGAGTCTTTGCTGGAGACGTCCCAGGCTCCTACACCGAGGGGAAGACTATGGAGTGGGTGCAGGGTACGCTGAGCACTTGGGAAGACACGGAGGGACTCGGTGAGCCAACCCTTCAAGCCAGCCAGCTTCTCTTTTGTAGCTCCGATTTTCCAACTCAACTTCTGAGCAGTTCGTGTCGGCTCTCTGAGTTCTGCCTGGGAAATATCCACCAGGCTCCCACTTCCCCTTGGAGAGACAGTAGGGGATGAAAGAATTATGCTCCAGAGAGGTGTCTGCCAGCTGAGAGGCAGCAAAGTCTACGAGCTAGGAAGTCATAATGCCAGAACATGTATGGAGTGGCGTAGAGGATGATCCACTTAGCAAGAGAGGTCAGATCTTATGTGTCTATTCTACGTGACTATCGTCAGGTATTACCTGATGTGTGTGGGTTTATGTGTGTGTGTGTCGGGGGGTGGGGGGGCGGTCTCAATTCAATTGCAAATACATCCATTGAGGATAGTGTTAGTATTCCCATCTTAAAGTCAGGGAAATGAAACTTCAGGAACATAAAATATCTTGTCCAAGAATGGACGCCAGAATATAAATACAGAATTACCTGACTCCATATTTCCTACCCACCATCCCCCAAACCATGATGAGCCCCCTGACTGATGATGGAGGTCCACGAACATGTGTTCCCTGACCGTTGCTCTCTTCCACCCAGGGGACCCTTGCTTGGAGAGGTAAGTCCTTGGCCTATAAACAAATATGTGTTGCATGAGGCAAATTACAATAATTAGCTTGTAACATCAATCCAGTTTTACATCTGTGGCCCTTATGTTTGTGTTTGAAATTGCCTGCAGGATTGAAGATGTACAGGAAAGGAAATAATTAAAAGTTATCTGAATAAAATCTGCAATGAATTACCTATAAAACTATGACTATCCAAACAGGATGACATTTACTTTATAAGTTCATGACTCCCTTTCTTTAAAGTTTGCTAAAAAGAGAGCAAAGCAATCACAGTCCTTCTCTGATTGATTAAACATGACATATATATTAATATGAAGGAAACTTTTGTTCTTTGTCACTCCATCGTCTGGCTTACAGTAATTTGGAAGGTAGCAGATATAATCATTTCAGAGCTGCTAGTCTGGACTTTTCTGTACTAAAAATAGAATTGCGGGTCTCCTTCGCCTCAACCAAGAACTCATACTCCCTCTCTGTGTTTCAACTTTCATATAGATGTGAAATGATAGTGTAGCTATTAGAACAGTTTGTTTTTTTGCTCTTGTACATCAGAGAACACATGTTACCATGACTGGTTTGGCCAAAAAAAAAAAAAAAGAAAAAGAAAAGAGAAGAGAAGAAAAGAAAAGAAAAGAAAAGAAAAGAAAAGAAAAGAAAAGAAAAAACCCACCTGCTAAGATTTGCTTTAAAGCAATTATGTAGTTAGTGGTCCGTCAGATGGAGTATTTGTCGCCCTCTGAATCAAATAATGTTAGGCATGATTTAGAGAAAACCCACAAAATTTGGAACATCAATAAAATATGCCACTTGTCAAACTATGAGAGAGGGACTATTCAATTTAAAGCAGCTATTATTTGAAAAATAGGTCACGACCACATCCATTAAAATTAGCCTGTGTTTTGAGAAGCTTATGATTACTAATGCAGCAATTAATTATTTTTAAAATCCATTAAAATGAAAGAACTAGAAACAAAGTATAACAACAACACACACATATTGTCCTTCTTATGTGGTAAGCGTTATTCTAAACACTTTGCAGGTATTAAAAACCATCACGAGCCCCTTTTTTACAGACGTTGGAAGACAGGCATCAAGAAGTTAAGGAACTTCCCCAAGGTCAAACAGCTGTGAAGTTCTAGATACGGAGTTATCTTCAGACTGTGCTGCTGGAATGTTCTATGGAAGGAAATAATCGAATTCTTGGCCGAAGAAGATAAAAGATAGACTCTGAATAGAAAAGGAATAAGGTTCACCCTGGAACCCCCTTCATCCTACAATACAAAGGTCTGTGGGCCACTGACCTCCTCTGGCTTTGGTGAACACAGAGACTCCTGGGCCTAAAAAGCACCATAGATGTAGGGCAACGGGCCCTGACACCGAGTGGGCCACCAAGCCATTGGCCAGCGCCCTATGTCTACAAAGCTACCAACAGCTTCAGCTGTGGTCCCTGGGCTTCTCCAGCTGAGCTGAAGCTCTCTCCCGGTCCCATCTTACCTGACTTTTCAGAGTCCGTCTACCTGGGCCTTTCGAACTTGCTCACATGTCGTCTTCTCTGGAAAGACAATGTGGCTCAGTGCTTTAAACATATCCTGAAGAAGACAGTCCTAGAAATATACAACCTACCAGAAGAAATAGCAAGAAGTAGAAACCTTGAACATTCCAATAACCGGCAAAGACATTAATCTCCTAATCAAAATTCTACCCACAAACAAACACCCAGGGCCAGAACGCTTGACAGGGAAAATCTATCAAAAAGTTAGACAAGAATACCCATGTCTGAGTCCTAGCTTTGCCACTCATTAGCCTCTGGGTGACATCGAACGCATTGTTTCAGGGCTTCATGCCTCAGTTTGCTCATCTGCAAAATGGGGATTTTCAGGGTGTTTGTGAAGATTGCATGATATAATGCATGTGATGCATACATGTAATGTGTAATTACCCACCATGTATGGGCGCATGGTGTTTGCTGGAGGGCTAGTTACCCCTCCCTCCCTTCCTTTCTTCTTCTTTTTTAAAAGTTTATTTATTTATTTTGAGAAAGAGAGAGGGAGGAAGAGAAAGACAGGGAGAGAGAGAGAGAGAGAGAGAGAGAGAGAGAGAGAGAGAGAGAATCCCAAGCTGACTCCGTGCTGTGCAGAGCCCAAAGCAGGGCTCAAACCCACGAACCATGAGATCATGACCTGAGCCAAAGTCAAGAGTCGGACACTTAACCGACTGAGCCACCCTGGAGCCCCCTCACCCTTCATTTTTATATTCAGTGGTGGCAAACTGTGGTATTTGATAATCACGATGTATACAGATCAGTTTGCATCCCAAAGACCCAGCCAGTTGTGGTCAGTGATGTTTCTTGCGACATAGTTGAATAATTAATTTAACACACATTCACTGAGTGTGTCCAGAGATGTGGCAGGCAAATTTGTTGTGCTTTTTTTTTGGAACTTACAATGCAGCAGGAAGATTGAGACAGGCAGCAAGGCTGGAGTTAACCCATTAGCTGCTAGGACAGTGGCCTGTCCTGAGCGTCACTGGGATTCAGGAGGACCCGCCAGAGGGCTCGTTGGATTCCCTTTAGCACTCTGCTCACACCTTGTCTCCTGGCCGACGTACCTGGAGGTGTCACTCAGTGCCCGGCACCCTTCCTGCTTGGAACATCGAGTGACTGCAGACCCCACAAGGGTAGCAAGCTGAGTGAGTTTGGGAGAATGTTCCCGAAAGATCATGAAAACAGCACCCGAGTACAAAAGGCAATTAAGGGGGATATTAGTGAAGTCCCCAAAGCTGATAGTGTGGAATGACACTCATGTCTGGACGTGCCAGACAGGGAACAACCTGACCGCAGCCTCTCGCTGGAAGGGTAAGGTCATGCCCCTGACCTGGCAGGCAAGGCCAAGTTGGTTCCCCAAAGTGAGCTCCATGTGTGTGGTGCAGCCTGGCCCTGAAGAAGGGCTGCTCTCTGCCCCCCTGCTTTTCTTTGCCTCCCTGTCCCCCCGCTTCCTTCCTGAGTCTTCAGAAGGCGTGCGAACCTCAAGGCCCCCTTAGAAGCAGGGGCTTTGGAGCCCATGCGTCCCACCTTCTAAGTTACAGAATCACTGGCATGCACGCTTGTTGGTGAGTAGGGCTGAGGCACTTTGGTGGCTGCTACCATTTACGCTTCACCCACATTACGTCAGCCCCACCCGGTTGGGATCAGGGAGGCTAAGGAATTTGCCGGAAGGTCACACAGTTGGGAGGACAGAATTTGCAGGTCTACATTCATTCGTTCCTTGAACAAGTAGAAAGCAAGCATGGTTGTGTCCCTACTGGGCGAGAGAGGGACAGAGGTGCTTTGGTGGTCATCATAGGCTCACAGAGAGGATGGACGGATGCTAATGTTACAACAGGGGCAAGCACAGGTTTCAGCAGCAGCAGAGGCAGGGAGTCCCAAGAAGGCTGCCTGGAGGAGGTGCCACAAGAGTTTCGTTTAGAACGAACAGGAGTTTGTCAGGTAAGCACAGGGGGGTGGTGAAGGGCATCCTGGGTACCAGGAAAGGAGAGAGGCAGGAGCCACGCTGCCATGTGGTAAGGGTACTGCAGGTGGCAAAGCTTCACGCAGCCTGGGGCAGACTGGGGCTGGGGACGGGGTTGAGACCAGTTCCCAAACAGGACATACAAGGAGCTTGAACGGACAAAAAGAGCCTTCAGAGAGGTTTAAGTCCCTCCTTCACCTCTTCCTTCATCAATGCCTTCTTCCTTTTCGAGTGCTGCGGTGATCTATTTCCACGGAAGCAACCACGCGAAAACTTAGCAGAGGAAAGCAACCCTCACTTCGGGCATGTCTATGGGCAGTCCGGGTCAGGAATTCAGGAAGGGTGTGGTAGGGACATCTCAGCTCTTTCCAGCGACAGAGCTGGAGCTGAAGGAGGCACATCTCAGTGGCTTCTGCCTCCCGCGCCGGGCACATGGCCAGCACGGCTGAAGCATGCCCAGCTGGGAGTGCTGACCAGAATGCCCTCTTGAGGGACTCCAACATGGCATCTGCTTGCTCAGGGGCCACCATCTTTAAGGGGGAGTGGCCCAGGGAACAACTAGGCTGCCATAGCCCGTTTGTGACCCAGTCTTGAAGATCACAGTGCCACGTCTGCCGGGGGTCGAGCCAGTCATGGGCCCACTGGGGCTCAAGGGGAGAGGGGACGGACCGTCTCTCCCTGGGAGAGGTGTCAAAGAATTGGTGGCCATGTTTGAAAACTGCCATACCTCCATGGCCTGAGACCTCCTCCCTAAACTCTGGTGTTGACTCTTGTAAACTTAACCAATCCAAGATCTTAGTGGTATATTTTAGAACAGTGATTTCCGAAACTTCTCTGCCTCTAGAGAAGCAGGGGACAGAAGAGCTGGTGCTGTGGGGGCAAGGGGGCGTGGCCCGTGCCCACCACACATCCCTCTCTGGGCTTCTTCTCCCCCTAAAGGCAACTGCTAGGCCTCCTTCTCAGAATTCTGGAGGATCTGAGGAGAAAGGTTTCAATTCACTCTCTTAAAGTGTTATTTGCCTTTAATCAAGACTCACACAGGGGGAAAAAAATCTCTGTGGGAATCAATGCAGGCATCTTGCAAAGCCTGAGGGGGTCTTTCAGGAGTGTTCCCTCCCTTCCTGCCACTCAGGCCAGGGCACATTCTGCCCACAGATGGGACCAGTGCTACGAGAGCAGCAGACAGACCCAAGCTGGTTACTCTCTGCACTATATGCTCTCTATTTTTCAGATTTCTGATTTCAGTTCTGAATTAAAAAATTTTTTTAATGTTTATTTATTTGTGAGAGAGAGAGAGAGAGAACGAGGGAGGGAGGGGCAGAGAGAGAGGGAGACACAGAATCGGAAGCAGGCTCCAGGCTCTGAGATGTCAGCACAGAGCCTGATGCGGGGCTCGAACTCACAGACTGCGAGATCATGACCTGAGCCGAAGTTGGACGCTTAACCGACTCAGCCACCCAGGCGCCCCCAGTTCTTAATTGTCTCCCTCTAACGTTGCCAGCCTTTCTCACTCTCTTTTTCTCCTCCCCTCTGCCAATGTAGCCGTGTGATGGCACAGAAACAAAGTTCTCCTGGGGGCCGGGCTTCAGGGCTGCAGGTAAGGAGGGCTTGCGAGTGGAGGTGTGGTCAACTTGGCCGTGGCCAGGAGGTCAGAGCAGGCAGACAGGGTGACGCGGGAGGCGTGTCTCCAGTACCACCTTCTCTCCCTCCCTGAGCGTCTTCTCCCCTGTGAGCTGCCTCAGGCCTGCCCTTCCCTTCCCTTCCCTTCCCTTCCCTTCCCTTCCCTTCCCTGTGCCCCGGAGTGGGGGCCGGCTCCTGGTGGCTGTCTGCACAAGGCCCCCGGCAGTGGCCTTGGCTGGCCTCTTGCCCAAGCACCCACAGGCTGTGATGTGACCGGAGGTGACAGCCCTTTTTCCCCCCCCCCCCCCCCCGCCGCCCCGTCTGTCCTATCAGCCTGCCCTGAAGAGGAAAGCTTGCAGTGTGAATCATGGTCCTGGCAGGGAGTGAAGGGCACCCCCAGACTGGGATCATCTCGGAAGAACTTAATTAAGGGACTATTTCCAAGCAGTGGTTAGAGGGCAGGGGAGCCACCAGGGGAGGGAGCCATCCCCAGAACAAGGAGAGAGAGAGAAAGCTACACAGAAAGGGTGGTCCGGCAGAAGCAGTGATCTCCTGGGCAGGGCGCAATCCGTCTTTGGGGTTCCTAGAGGGAGGGAGCCTCAGGGAGATGGGAGGCTCGGTCTCACTGCCTCCCATGCCTCCCCTCGCCCTGCGCGTGCTCGCTCTCGGCCCACCCAACTGGGAGCCATGTGGGGGAGAAGCTGAAGCCGCGTCCCGGACTGGCAAAGGCTGGGTCTGTGGGGGCAAATGCAGGATCCCCAGCTCGCTCACGTGTGTTGAGTGCCTACATCAGGGCCTTTCCCATGTGCCGTGTCATGATACACCTGTCAGCTAGGACGGGTGCCTCCGTGTTACAGAGGGATCCTCGGGGCCGGTGAACGCATGGCGGGTCCTCTCCTCGGAGGCGAATGGCAGTGTGCGCTCACCAGCGAGCGCTCTGGCTCTGGGCCCAGAGGATGCCCCACAATTGCCCCACAGCTGCCTCCCGAAACATTTCCGACACTCATCAGTCATAACAAGCTTCCTGCACTAACTTGCTTTCCCAAACGCACGATTTCTTATTGCCAAGTGTAATTAACATGATACATTGACTTAGGGCAGAGCTAACAAGCACATATTAATTTTGAAAAGTCAGGTTCTTTCACTGGAAATGAGCTACTGATGAACACCTACCACAGGAGTTTAAAAGTGCAGGAAAGGGAGTGGGTAATTACGGGCAGGCACAGCCCGTAGGTCTGCGTTTCTGCCCCCCGGAAACACCCTGACAGTGAGTGATTGCCCCTGCCTCCGGGAGGGGGACGCTCGGGGTTGCCCCAGCTCTGCCTCCTGATGCCCAGTCTCTCCCCCCCATCCCCAGGGAGCATCTTGGTTCAGCCTGTCTCTCCATGTGGTTATCTCCCATCAGAACCCATACCTGAGCTGTTCTTTGCCTAATTGCTTCCCCTGACTTGGATTTACACTCACCCTCAAAAAAAAACAAAAAAACAAAAAAACAAAAAATCATTCTAGGGACGTAGGTCACTGGGCAGCCCTGGGCAAAGGACGGGGAACGAAACAAAGATGATCAGATCCTTGTCTGCCTTTCATTCAGGGCCCCCCTGACAGCTGGAATTTCCTTTAGAACTCTGGTTTCACGAGCCAGATGTTTTCAGCAAATTCCCTTCTGGATCTCCTCTCCCGAGCGGGAGAAGGAACTTCTCCACACACCTTTGTCGGCCACGGGCGGGCACCAGGAAGAAAATGTGTTTCCACTATTCTGCCGGCTGGACGTGGCGTGGCTCTTTTGTTGCAGGGATGCGTCTGGTCTGTGAACCGCTTTCGCAGGCAGCTTGCCCCCTCCCTGTGCCGGAAAACCCACGGGAGGGCCAGGACTGGGTTAGGAACCTTTGGTATCTTGGACACCAGTGAAGAAGCCTTGGGTTCCAATCCCACTCTGGGTCTCTTCAGCCACGGGAAGCTGGGCAAGGCACCCTGTCTTGTGAAACGCCAGTTCCCTCGCTGGCAACTTGGGGTGATGGTCCCCTCTCAGGTGTCGGTGGAATCCAATGCAGAGCTTCACAAGGCGCCTGCTATATGGAAGGTTCTGGGCATTGTGGGTTTCCGTGCTGACTCTGCCTAGCTCCACGGGCTTCCAAGGATGCCAGGAGCTGCTGGGGCTGTCATAAAGTTTGTGTTTCTTGGGGGACGTGAGGAAACCACCACATACCTCTGTTTAAAACTTATTTTGTGGTTTCCTTGGTTATTTATAGGAACCTTGACTTTCTCTTCTGTCTTCACTTGTTCTCCAATCCAGTTCCCTCCTTTCTTCCGTGTCTCCTTACAGATCAGTCTCCCGAAAGGACCTGGATGCCCGTGAGGGCCGTGTTTCAGTGCCTGCGGATTTTAGATGATGCTCTTTATGTTGACAGGACTCTCCTGGCTGAATTCCTGGAACCTCCTCCCCCTCCCAGCAGTCGAGAAAGTCTCCCTAACAAACCCCTCCTTCCGCTCTCGGCCCCCAACCTCATCCCCAAAACTGCCCCGTGCCTTTTGCTTCCACGAGGCCAGATCTGACGACGGTGGAGCTTTGTCTCTTCCCCAGCAAGATTTCCAATTCTGGGTTTCTGTCTGGAATGTTTTCTTGTTGCCAGGCTTCGCTGCTTCCACAGCCTTCAGCTTCTGCCACCTAACGTGGCCCCTGCCTGTTCCACTCTGTTGTATGGACAGCCTCTCCTGATGGGATTAGTTAAGCGCCTGGCCTCGGCTTCCCAGCACTTCAAGGACACGTTCCTCTACCTGGCCCTCTGGGAAGGACCCCTCCCTGGGTGGGGCCACCCCTTACTCTGGGGTTCCAGCTCACAACACAATTCTCAGACCTCTCAAGCAGGGGCCGTGGACACATTTTCTCCAAGTTTAGCATCCCTGGATCATTGACAACCTCATTTCAGCAGAAGCCTCCCTCAGAGCAGCCCCTGGGCAGGGAGGGGGGAGCAGGAGGAGGCTTCTCAGACCCCTGGGGCCTGGGCCCCATCTCCGAGATCGCAGGGCATGAATGCTAACACCCGCTCCGCTTTTCATTCTCGCGTTGGCCCTGAGGACACGTGGAATTTGAATACGACCAATAATTCTCTTAACTCTCTTGCTTTAATAGCTATCAGATGGAAACTCTGGTTCCTTTATTAAACTAGGCTGGATGTCACCCAGAGAACTACCGTGCAGGGGAATTTCTCTGCTGGATTCCCTTTCTCTTGGTTGACTCTTTCTTTCCGTCCCTGACCCAGTTTTATAGGGGGCATTCCCAGGAAAGGAGACTCTCCAGGCTTGCGCCCCAACCCCCCAGCTACTATTTGGAGAGAGAAAGCCTCTTTAGTCCTAAGTCCAATTCAGGGAGGAGCTCTGGTCAGGCTGCACCTCAGTTGAGCAAAATCTAATCAATTATTTTTTAAAAGTGAGTAGCTATCTGGCTGAACTCAGCGGACCGAGTCTCCAATGGGCAAGCCTTCATGGCAGACACCTCTGCGTTCCTGGTATGAACACGTGAATCCATCCCTACTCTCTCTGAACGGCCCACCCTCTCATCTCCCGGCCGAAGTGGGGGCAGCAAGGGTGGCTGTTCTGAAGCAGTGCCACCTGCCCCTTTGCTGGTGTCCAGGAAGCAGCAGTGAGCGGAGGGCACCGAAGGGTGAAACTGCTTCTCCCCCACTGCATCGGGGGCTTTCCGAAGGGGGAAAAGAGAGGAAACTAACATTAACAAGCATGCCCCTGTGCCGGCCATGGGGCTGGAAGGTCTACACCTGCCACCTCATTTTCTCCTGACCAGCAGCCCCGCAGAAAACCACTGCTACTCTGACTTCACAAAGGATCAAGCGAGGCTCTACGAGGTGGCTATGGGTGGCTTCTCCAGCAGTAGATGCTGGAGACTGAGGTGCAGATATTTACGGCAGATCAACATCCGTAAGAGGAAGGGGACGGAACAGGACTGGGCAGAAGGAGGGGGTGAATTGCCGTGTAGGTCCAGCAAACACTCAACCACACAGGGTAGAGGTTGCCCACCAGGACCGCCTCGCGTGGGCTGAAGTGGCCAGGCCTTTGTGTCCCCGCTGGGACCAGTCACCAGGTGTGGCCACCCCAGGAAGGGCGTGACCTGTAAGAGTCCTTCTAGGAAGTGGGGTCTGGGTGGGGCACCTCTGGGTCTACCTGAGGGTAGCTCAGCCAAACTTTGAAATGCTGGGGTTGGATTTTGTCCCCAGGTCAGATCGCCTGCGAAAGCCGTGCTGTCTCTACTATACCGTCGCGCTGAGTAGAGGGGGGCTGTTGGGTTGGGAATTATTTGACAGCATGAATTATAACCCTTCCAGGGTTCTCCTGACGGAGAGGCTCTCCAGCTCATTTTAGGACCTGCCGACGGAGTGGTCAGTGAGAGCCTCACGAGCACCAGGAGCTACCTGTTACGTAAGGTGCCACTGCCGAGGGCAGCCAGTCACGTTCAGTCTATAGATCTGGTGCCTGCTCCCGACTGAGTGCCCAAGCCAGTAGAGCCCAGTGCCCCAAAGGGGGCGTGCCAGGAAATGCCCGCTGGCCATCTTTGCTGTCCTCTACCCCCAATCCACACCTCGTCCGTGCTTCCCCTGTTTTGGCATTTCCAGCTGTCTCCAGCACAGATCGATCTTTCTGTTTCTTAAAGGTCAGCCGTTTCCTCGGTAGGTGGGGAATGGGGCATGAGCCATCGCGTAGCTGTGAGCTTGCTGACCATTGGTCAACTATTTGGGGAGGGAGCAGGAGAGAATCCGAGGGAGGGGCCTGGGGAAGCTGCTTGTCAGATGCTCTGTCCTGTCTAGGGAACATCATAGGGCGAATTCTTTGTCCTGTGAAGGGAAAACAGGAAAAAGGATTCTCCTCTTACGTGGCCCTTCATTTGCCAGCCTCACAGTGAACTATGTCTAGGCTGAGCTCAGCAGGGCTGGAGAACACCTTGATGGCTCTCCTGGGTCAGCCCCATGGATCGCCGGTGCCATAGGCAAGGGAGGCTCCTGCTTGTTCGGCCATTAGCTTGCTTTGTGACCTCTGGCAAGCCACTTCCCATCTCTGGGTCTGTTTCCGCATTTACTTCCACAGTGAGAGAGAAGCAATAATATAAGTAAGATATTAGTTTCCTAGGGAGGCTGTCACAAAATACCAAAAACCGGGTGGCTTAGAATAACAGAAGTTTATTGCCTCACCATCCTGGAGGCTAGAAGTTCCAGATCACGGTGTCCACAGGGTTGGGTCCTTCTGAGGGCTGTGAGGGAGAGTCTGTTCGATGCTTCTCCCTTAGCTTCTGGTGGCTTAGCTGTCAATCTTTGACATTCCTAGGTGCATCAGCCTGATCTCTGTCTTCTTCTTCTCGTGGTGTTCTCTGTGCGTGTGTGTGTGTGTGTGTGTGTGTTTGTATCCAAATTTCTTCCTTTTATATGGACACAGTCATATTGGATTAGGACCCACCCTAATTAACTCATTTTAACTCGATTACCTCTGTAAGGACCCTACCACCAAATAGGGTCAGATTCTGAGTACTGGGGGATAGGGATCCAACATATCTTCTTTTTAAGGGATATAATTCAACTTGTACCAGGTAGTTAAACCACTGGGTGTCTTTGTTCTTTTCTATTCTATTCTATTCTATTCTACTCTACTCTATTCCAGAATAGTTAACATACAGTGTAATATTAGCTTCAGGTGCACAACCTAGTGATTCAACACTTCCATACATCACCTGGTGCTCATCAGGACAAGTGAACTCCTTAATCCCCATCACCTATTTCACTCACCCCTACCCCCTCCCCTTCGGTAACCATCAGTTTGTTCTCTATAGTTAAGAGTCTGTTTCTTGGTGTGCCTCTCTCTCTCTTTTTCCCCCTTTACTTATTTGTTTTGTTTCTTAGATTCCACATATGAATGAAATCTTATGGTGTTTGTCTTTCTCTGACTGACTTATTTCACTGTCTCCATGTCATTGCAAATGGCAAAATTTCATTCTTTTTAATGACTGACTAATATTCCATTATGTTATATACATAATATATGTTTATATTATATATTCCATTATGTTATATATATATAATATATATGTATATATATTATATATTCCATTATATATAATGAATTATGGATAAAGAAGATATGCATCTTCCTTAAGGAAGATACATTCATCAGTCAATGGACACTTGAGTTGCTTCCATAATTTGGCTATTTGTGAAGAATGCTGCTATAAACACAGTGGTGTATGTATCCCTTTGAATTAGTGTTTTTGTATTCGGTCGGTAAATACCCAGTAATGGATTACTGGATAGTAGAGTAATTCTATTTTTGACTTTTTGAGGAATCTCCATTCTGTTTTCCACAGTGGCTGTACCAGTTTGCATTCACCACTGGGTATCTTTGAAAGGCCCTCCCAGAACCCACACTCCCGAGTTCCTACCTGACTGGGGCACGGAAAGGTGGTATTGCGGAAGGCACAATGGTCCTTGGGACCGATGAGAGTCAAGTATCTGCTACAATTAGCCATGTAGTCAGTCATCCCAGAACCCACAGAAATCGTCCTGAAGCATCCGTACCTTCGCTGATCTACCATTTGTAGACTGCACATTAGCTTTGATTTCCTACTCCTGTTAACCATTTTATTGGGTCCCTAGGTCATTAGAGGGGGTGGGATAACAACAATCTTTCGGTTGTCAAGTAGTTTTGAACTTTGCTGTCATGCGTAATTGCTGGCGAACCATAACCTATAAAATGAATCAAACCCAAGCTTCTCTTACGTAGGTCAAGGCAAAGTACTTTGGAGGCTGAGGAATAAGTTAGAGAGATTCTGTGGGAGGAGTTCCTGGGGAGTCAATTCATGACCTTGATTAAGGTAAAAGCTGTTCAGTGATTTACTTTTCGTTGAGGGACATTGGTGACATCAGTTATACCAATTGTTTTGAACTTGGGCACTTGCCAAGTGATCAGGGGATTTATGTGATGTTAAAGCTTTGGTTATGAATGAAAAACAATTGTAAAGGTAGAGAATAGGGCAAGACAAGCCACTTTGTATCATCTTGTGTTTGTAAATGAATGTGCTTTGCTTTGCTTTCTATGGCTGAGTCATTGAATCAGCAATTTGACACAACCTTCTCTTAAAAAAAACTTTTTTTTTTTTTTTTTGCATTTATTTATTTTTGAGAGACAGAGAGTGAGCAGGAGAGGGGCAGAGAGAGAGGGAGACACAGAATCCGAAGCAGGCTCCAGGCTCTGAGCTGTCAGCACAGAGCCCGATGCGGGGCTCAAACCCACGAACTGTGAGATCATGACCTGAGCCGAAGGCGGATGCTTAACCAACTGAGCCACCCAGGCGCCCCAACCTTCTCTTATTCAACCAACATTTATTCGGTATTCACTGAATATACATAATCGACGGGAAAGGGATTGGGTTGCAGTATTATCTCTATCACTAACTCTCATTTATATGTTGGAACAGGAGGTTAAAGGGGATCATTTATTTCTCAAGGTTTATCAGACACCTTCTATATACTACTCTTGTTCCAGCTCTGGGAGGACTCAGCCCAACAGTGCCTCACCTCTGGCAGGTCGCGCCTGTGACTGGTCCCCACCTTTTGACTCCAGTCCCAGAGCTTCCCTACTGAGGCGGTCTTGGGACTCTGCTCAGTGCTCAGGTGCACATGTACCCAACCCAGAAGTGTGGAGGAACGTGTGAGGCAGAACTTTGACCTAAGGAGGATGGGACCCATGAATACATTTGTCTCCCCTTCCCCAGTCAGAGGCAGCGAACCTGGCTTCTGGGATTGTAGTTCCATGGGGAGAGCAAAGTCTCAACTGGCCCCTTCCTGTCGGTAACACATGTTCCCCTCACGTGGGCCACCCCTCTTTTCCTGATTTAATCTCCATATTCCTCCACTCTTGCTTCCTTGGATTGCATTCTTAGTGAAAGGAGAGCCCATGAGCGTTTTCCCCAGGCTCACCTTTCTGAGGAACTCAGCCTAGGATGTAGGGAGAGAGAGTAGGGGCTCTGCGGGGGAAGGTTCTGGGTGTGGGAGTTCTTTGCCCTCAGCCTGGTGCTTTGGCAGGGTTTTGTTTGGGTGTCTCTGGCTTGGGAGGCGGCAAGAAAGAGGGTTTATAGACCCAGTCACTTGTAAAGCTGCGTTAGTAATCTGTGGACATTCTTTTGAGACGTAGCATGGAGACACCATTCCTTCTTTTTGCGTTGGTTTGGGGGGAAGCGGGATTCCCACAGAAGTGGGGGAAGGTCAAGTCACGTGGTGGGTTGAGATCTGGGCAGAATGTCAGGAGCCCTGGCTTCTGGGCTTTGTTCTTCCACTAGCAAGCTGGGTGACCTTGGCGAAGTCACATTGCCTCTCTGGGAACCAGCTCTCTTGTCTGAACAATGAGAGCTTAGAGTGGGTGATTTCTACAACCACTTCCAACTCTAAAATCTCACGAGAAACTCCAATTCCTGCCATTCAGCCTGCATTTGCCTGGAAGATGCTTCCACTCCTATCCAAAAGGTCAACATGACACCCCTGTGAGATTTTTCAATATGAGAGCTAAAGCGAAAAAGCGAAAAAAAAAAATTTATTAGTATTTTCTTCTCTAAAAAAAAAAAAAAAGGATTTGGTCCATCACAAGGGAAAAATAGGGGCTCTAACAACCCACAACTTTCAACTCCAACTGTGGGTATCTCTAGCAATTTAGTACATAGCTGCAGAAGGTTATTTTGGGGAGGGGAGCTCTGAGAGCCCCCAGATAAAGGAGCCAGATGGACCCCCCAACCTGGTTCGAGCATACACATCATGCGTACCCCACCTTTCCGGTCCCCTTGTGCAGGGACAGAAAGCTCTCCACATCTGAAGTCAAGGCCATGACCCCCCAGCACCCTGACCACAGCAGGAGTTGGGGGAAGAGGGACCTCACGTCCTTCTCAGCAACTCGCAGAGGCCAGTGCAAATCACTTTTGGTCATTGCCCAAACTGGAAAGAACATTTTTTCCCCAGATCGTTATTAAGAATTTTATACAATCACACACTCTCTTGTCTCACATACAGACATACACTGCCAAAGAGAAAAACTCATCCTTGACTATTGGGTCATAAATTATATGAGGTACATTTCATTATAAAGTACATTTCTTTAGTCCTTTATGAATGCTCTCCATTTACCCCAGGGGGTTGTAATGTACTCTGACATCTTACTTTCTTCCAAGAAGCATTCCCTCATATTGTTTAGTACATGGGGCCTGGAAAATGAAGGCATTCGACTCTTATATAAATGGGAATACAATCATACATCTATGCCTGGGCTCCGGGGAGGTCACATAGAATCTGTAGAAACACTGGGTAAATAAACATCAGTGAAAGAAATGTCTGGTGGGGGAAGGGGGCTGCATAAACAGTACAAATGCATAATTGCCATGGCCCAGAAAAATTGGAAACCCAGCAATTCTATGGCCAGGAAGACGGGAATGAGTATTTTATAATAAGCCAGCCCTCATTACGTCTGGATTTTAATTTTGGTACTTCATCCTTCCCAGCCCCCATTTGATCCTTCTAAGGCACTCGGTTTTTCCTCAAGTGGAGAACCATGAAAAGGTACAGAGTTGAGCAAATTACAGACGATACGGGGGCCTCTCCGTTTTCTGCAATTAACCAAGTCAGGACTGGGAACGCTCGGGTTTTCCCGAACCTGAAATGCTTCCGGTTTACCTTGTAGGAGATCAGAAAGCAAAGCTCGTAAAATTGAACTCAGATGAAGAACACTCCCATCTTTGGAGTGCTACTAAACAATCTGCAAATTATTTAAATTAAACCAACCCAGCCTCCGACATCTGCACACAAAATGCTTAAATTCCAAGTGCAACTTTACTGGCATAAGAAAATAATAAGGGGAGTTCAATTTGTGTCAGCATGGCTCAGGAAAATAAGATATCATGTCTTGCTGTCTGCTTGATGTCAACTTCTCAGATGCGAGCCCTAATGCCTCATCCTAGACTGTCCGCACCAGAGCCTGCCAAACAGGGAAGTTCAGCCAAAGTTCACCAAGCTACTACCAAATAGCTTTTTTTCCCCCTCCTTTTTCAATCATTAGAAACCTTCTGTTTTATATTGTGCACACGTGATTGTATCTACCTCTTAAAACATATATAACTCTATTAGCTTCTCCTATTCTTTGGGAACACTGTCAGTTCTCCTCTGTGACGAGTTTGTTCTACGGCTCAGAGTTATTCAGCTTTTCGACTGCCTGTCCTAGGTTCTATTCTGAAATGTTTGGTCAGGATACGCAAAGTCTGTAATGTCGGAGGTGCTTTGAAAATAATTCTTTAAACAAATAAATAAAGTGTGTGTGTGTGTGTGTGTGTGAGAGAGAGAGAGAGAGAGAGAGAGGGAGAGAGAAAGAGAGAAGGAGAGGAAGGCAGACATCAATCACTACCTAAGATTGTTCCAGAAATATTTTTCAGCCCTCTCTCCCTCCTTGCCCCAAATCAGAAGCTCACTCAAGGCGTGTTGGGGAAGACTCGCATCCAGCCCTCAGGACAATCCCTAGCTCAGACCTCAGTTCCAATCTCTCCTTCAGCAGGGACATGGAGATGACCAACAAGGCAATTACACAGGCTATTTTTCTCATTTTCCTGGTTTCGTCTTGATTTACTTTAAATGACCGCCACTCTCCTTCCTCCCGGTGAAATTGTGCACCCACACTTTTAACCATGCAAAAGTAACATTTTAATGCTGCTGGACGATGTATCAATTTGGGGTCCTGGGATCACCAAAGAGCTAGAATTTCACTCATCAGCAGAAATGCAGGTTTAGTAGGTGTGTGAAGACAAAAATAAGCGCAGGGAAGTCTTTGATCTACTGTGTGCATGTTCTATAAAAATACCTTTCCTATAGTGTAACATGTCACATTTAATCTATGTTCTTCCTTCCGCATCTTTCTTCCAAGCATCACTTGGTCCCTTTCAAAGCCCCAAGCACCCAGGGTTCGAAGCAGCATGGAGAAAGGAAAGTCTCCTTTGTTTCCATTTGGTGGTGGTGCTTGGGGTGGGGTGAGTGTGGAAAACTCCCCATCCCACGACAGGAAGAATAGTTTATTTATCGACGCTCCCTTTCAACCTCGTTACTGGGCTCCTGCCTTCTAACTGTTTCAAAAACAGCTAAAATAATGTTGAAATCCACATTTCAGGTGCGGTACAGCTGATCATGATGATTGCAAAAAAGCATTCCTTTACAGTTAGTGTTGATTTAGATAGCTTTCAGACTCCTGCTGAATATCTATCCGACCCCAATAGCTGAGAATGGTTTAATTAAGCAATTTGATGAACTATTACAAATAAATCTGGCCTGGATACAAATCGTAAACTAAGATAAATCCTAAAACATAGCAATATTGAAAACAGTAACCTTGTCACGTACTGATCATTATCATCTTGATTTCTTTTTATCTTTCATATCATAAAATAATTCAGCTCAAACATTGCATTTAAAGGAACTTGTCTACTGATTCATATTTCACTTAATCTGGTATCAATTACGGGCCCAGATTTGGAAATTCAATGTCTGTGTAGATGAAATGCTTTAATACCTTAGATAGTAGCTGGTTTCTGGATTCAGCCTGAAATGGCATGGTCAGAAAAGTTTAAAATATTTTTGCTAGATTCAAAGATGAGCAAGATTAAAAATTCCCAAATGTGTATTCTGGAACCCCTCCAAAAACATTCCATCTTTATTCATTATTGGATATTGTCTTGATTAAAATTCCTGTTGGTTTGTTCTATGGCTAAGTAGTAATCCTGTATCTTAGCATTTGGAATGTATTGGTATCATGTGACGTGCACAGAGTCCAAATGAATATAGAGAGATCTCTTTCACAAGTCAACAAGGAGGACTTAGGGCGTTCAGATTTCAGCAGTGCTGTTTCGGGGGGAGGGGGGTTTATCTGTTCGGCACATTCCTTCCAAAAAGTGAGTCAGAAAGAGAGCTGTTCGAAGCAAAATGATTTTTCCTACAACACCAGTGTCTCGAATCAAAGCAGATTTCTCTAGAGGAAATAAGATATATATTTTTTTCTTTTCTTTTCTTTATCTCTTTTTGTTCTATTTCTGGCATTTGATGCCCTTTAGTGCTAGTTTCACCCAGTAACATGTGAAAAATGTATTCGACAATGCAAAGCAGATGACGTGGTCACCATCTTCTGAGTCACCGTTCTGTTCTCTGCATTCCTGCAGATGCCTTTCAAAACCAGAAAATGATTCTGTTAGGAGCCAGTGAGAAGGGAAATAAAAATGAAAAAAAAAAGTGGGGGGGACCTGCTCATGCAGCCACACACTTTGTGCCGTGTCCCCCACTGGCAACCTGCTTGGTGTGGGGTGTTCCCAAGGACCCCAGACTGGGGCCTGAATCCTGCAGAAAATCTAGGAGAGCGTGGGAGTCGGCGGGACTTTGGCAGACTTGGCTGGCCTTTTGTTCTGTTTCTTCATCATAATGGCCACTTGGAAGTAAGGTCTGTGGCCGAGAGGAAAGGGGTATACTGTTGGCGGAGGTCTGGTTGGGCTCTTTGAGGTGACATAAGTTGTCACCACCTCTCATGTCCTGGAAACGCATCTGTCAGTCAGAAAAAGTCAGAGCCAAGCTTTTAGGGACAAACCCAACTTCCAGGTAAGTCGTCACGTACACCAAGCCACCTCCCTCCCAGCATGGTGGCCGGGGGTGTCTCATGGCATCGGACAAAGCTATGACCCTAGGATGATTCTGGAGCAAAGAGTCATCTGACTGCCTTAGTAGCTGCAAAGGAGTTCACAGCAGTTGCTCAATACCTTTCTGTGTACGAGGGGGCTGGTCTTTGCCTTGGGGGAAGTGAGTGGACCAGATCGTGTTTGGCGAGGCCGACTCACAGGTGAACTTGCTCACTAAGCATGCCCCCTCCAGATGCAGAAATACTGACCAAAGTCAAGAAGCTGTCCAGTTTGTGGAACACAAACTCTAAGAAGGCTTGGTCTGTTTCGTTCCACACCCCGAGACCATTACCTAGAGCAGAGGCTGAACATGAATGGCGTCATACGATGATTCTGAACTGGAAATCAACAGATGCAACGGTCAAGGGGCTTTCGAGCACCATGACCCTAGAAGCATGCTTATTATTTTAACAAGCTAAATTTTAAGAAAACTAGACCAAGAAAGGGACAGGACTAACCATTGTTGGTACTTACTACGTGTCAGGAAATTTCTTGGGTTGATCAGTAGGTACTGTCACATTTTCTGGATTAGGAAACCAAGGCTTGGCGAGGTTAAATCATTTGCCTAAGGTCACATAGCTAATGAGTGGTGGATCCGTGGTTCTGACCCTGGACTCCCATGGTGGAGTGGCCTCAAAGATCTAATTTACTCTAACACTTGATTGTGAGAGGCTCCCTGCATCAGCATTTAGGGATGTATTCGCCTGCTTACACTTGATGCTGGAAAAAAAAATGTTTTAAATTCTTTTTATGGGACATTCTTAGAATCTTGAGATTCAAACCAGATTAAGTAGGTGAAAGTGCTTTTTTAGACTGCTTGGCTGGACTAAGCAATTTGTTCTGAATCCAAATCCAATATAAGTGTATTAGCTTCTTTCCTAGCCAAGAGTTTACAGAAGCAAGAAATAAATCACCATGCCTCCAACCCCAAGGGGTGATGCGGAGGAGGAGAGAGGTGGATGTGTGATCAGGTCTCTGAGGGCTCAGGCTTTAGTTCCAACCCTGTTGGTGAGCAGCTCTGTGATCTTGGCTGAGTCGTTTCATGTCTCAGGATGGTAGGTTTATCAACGGGCAAATAGGGACTAAGAACCCTTGCTCTGCTTACTGGTTAGAGATGGTTGGAGTAGAAAGAGAAGTAATGGAATTCACATACTTTCAAACTGCATAGCATCCAATTGAAAAAGCTTTTATGTTTGTGATGAAAACGTCTTATATTCTGCGATGATGGAGCTTGAGATTTTCGCATCTACCGACCTAATTGTACAAATTTAATTTAATTTAATCTGTAGCTTCAGTGACAGCATATCCTTTGCCCACTTAACATTTCATTTAGTTTTTTCACTAAGTTAAAGGGGACTTCAGGGGCGCCTGGGTGGCGCAGGGGCGCCTGGGTGGCGCAGTCGGTTAAGCGTCCGACTTCAGCCAGGTCACGATCTCGTGGTCCGGGAGTTCGAGCCCCGCGTCAGGCTCTGGGCTGATGGCTCAGAGCCTGGAGCCTGTTTCCGATTCTGTGTCTCCCTCTCTCTCTGCCCCTCCCCCATTCATGCTCTGTCTCTCTCTGTCCCAAAAATAAATAAAAACATTGAAAAAAAAAATTAAAAAAAAAAAAAAAGGGGACTTTTTTCTCCCCTTTGTTTGACATGTGGGACGATTTTCCTGATCTTTTTCCTTTCTTTTTAATTTTAGCTCAATCAAGACTTGCTCTTTTTCTCTAAGGCAACAAGCCCAAGCACCTGGATTCACCTCAGAGGGCACAGAGAGTTGAGTCGATGTTTCCCCTCCGTACATGTTTCTTGGGCTGGCCCCAGATATGAGATATAATTATGGTGCTTTCTTGCCTGATATGAAGACAAGTCTGAGGAGGCCTGGCGTACATTCTTTGGGTTCATAAGTAATTATGGTGCTGGTGATGATTGGCTACTTTATAAGGTCTTGGGCTGCTGGCATTCTGGTTTTTCTGTAACGCACATACCCCACGAATCTAATTACCACTGTTTTGGTGCCTGACAAATATGCTTCCCTTGTAAACCTTACATTTATGCTCCGATGGGACTGGAGGGTGTGTGTTTGTGTGCGTTGTAACGACTACAGCCTAGACAGTCACAAAAATAGTCCCCCACATTCAGAGCAGCTTTTTGGTTTAACGGCCCACGCAGTTGCCACGCATGTTCTTGGTTGGGAAACTATCTTTCAAGCTCTCTTTTTCTTCACTGTGTGTCTTCTCCGTTCCTGTCTGTCTCTCTGTAAACTTTATAATTCTGTGTTTCCTTTTGAAAGACTAAGTAAGAGGGAACACGTGTGTGAAAGTCGTGGCCAACTCCCATGAGCTGGGGGCCGGTGAGATTAAGGCCAAAGGCCAAATGACTCTGGCACCTGACAAGTGTGTGGATCTCATTATGGCCATTAGGTCTGCGGGGGCTTAGAAAAAAAAAATCAGTGGACTTGCAGGGATGCATGGTCAACATTTGGTGAGAACGCAAGTCTTCAATGACTTTGTTTCTCATGCACGGCAGAGGTGTGGCCCTCCCGGGTTTTAATTTTGTCTCCTAGCGGAGAAGATCCCATCTACCCCATACACTTAGGGCTTCACAGAGCTTGAAGAAGTATTTGAAATGATCTCAGCTCATCTCTATTTGATAAATGAGTGGCATGAGCTTAGGAAGGAGAAAGAAAGTTTCCTAAGGCTTCCTGACTGCCGGGTCTCCTGACCTCCAGCTGACTCCTCGATCTTTTACACCTGCTGTCGTGGTGCTGATGTCCGGGTATCCAAAAGTCCAGGAGCTTTTGAGCACCTACACTGAGTTTGGCCGTAAGTAGCTTGGTTTGGGGCTCCCCGAGAAGTCATTAAGGTGTAGTTGTGGCCTTCGAGGAATTTGTTAGCAAATTGGAGAGCCAAGACTAACCTGATCCAACAGCCTCATTACAGTGGATGAATGGCAGCTTACAGGTCAGGGTCGACATAAGGAGAGCAGTGGGCCAGTCCCTTGGGACATCAGGGTGCAGGAGGTGGGGAAGGCTGGGAAACTTGGAGATAGGACTTGAAGTGGGTTTTGAAGGGGTGGGGTTTGGGCATTGTAGGAAGGCGGTGGGGCTTGTGAAAGGCTTGGGGGTCTTGAAGAAAGCATGTGAGCAGAGCTTCAGAGTGAGGGCAGGCTAACTCCTCGGCCCCTGTGTGGGAGGTGTGGGGACGAGGTTGGCAGCACGATGGGGTAAGAGCCCATGGTGGGTGGGACAGCCGTTAGTCTCGGCTAACATGTCTACTTCCTGTGCGGAGGACGGGATCTACTGATGTTTTAAGTAGGGCAGAGAGGAGAGGAAAATGAAGATAATTGGTTGGAAGAAAGAGTGGAGGAGGTAAGATCAGAGACAGGGAGCGGCTGGGATCTTGTGGCGAAAGTCCCAGACTGAGGTGATGAATGCTCTGAGCAGGGAGGTGGGGACTGCAATACAGCAGGCACCCAGGAAACCCCTTCACCTGCAAGGCTGCTGGAGCGAGAGTGACATCCACAATGCCAACTTCAAGAATGTCTAATCTCTTTGCCTTCCTCTTTGAGAAGTTTGCTCCGGGCATCTATGTGACTTTTCCAGGCAGGCCAATGCGAAATCCGATTCTGCACCATTCAAGGGGCGGAGTTGGAGTCAGGGAAAGAAGGGCAGTTGTCCCCAGTGACCAGGATGTCTCAGGCGAACGCTAAGGTGGCCACTGGCTGGGTAAGGTGATGGGTCTGCGCCCCGACTTGGCCTCTTCCTGCTTCCGAACTGCGGCCAAGCCACTAACAAGTCCACAGCTCAGAGTTGTCACCCGTCCTTTGTAGAGAGAATAATGCCTGCCCTAGCTACTGCGCACCCTGCTGCAAAAGTCCAAGGAGAGAGTGTATGTGATCCGTAAATAGACAGCAATCATTGCCACGCCACAGAGTTCTGGCTGCTGAGATGCTGGAGCATTTGATGCAGAGAGAAGTTACAAGAGGAAGGACATATTTCTTTCTAAAGAAGTCACTGTCTTCCACCTTGACACCTAGAGCATTCTTTGACGTTGTCGCTTCATTTTTTTTTTTTTTTCATTTAAGAAGGAATAGAAATGGAACTAACTTGAGGATTCTGTTGAGACTGAGGACCGTGAGCTTCCCTAAACCAGAACTGATGAGACGCTGCTGGCAGAGCCTTCAGAACTCGGGGGGCCCCACGCAAAGCTGAAAAATCAAGGGAAGGTGGTGGGGAGGGGGAGGGGGTGGTGGGGAGATGATTGTCCCTAAAAAAAAAGAGGAGATGGTTTTCAAACTCTATTTTTAAGATATTTCCCAAATTTTAGTGACAATTCTGTCTGAAACCATTAGAAGCTTCTCCAAGGTCCTCTGAGCGGAGTTTTCCTTGGAGATTGGCTTGATTATAGGTTTAGGTCTTGATTCCTTTCTAAATGTAAAGAAGCAGTTCATCTAGAACACTCCATAAGTGCTTCCCCCCTACCCCCCTCTCCCAGGAAGAAGAGGCCTGAACTGGAAGCTGTAGCCGGCTGGAGAGACACAGAATGGGGATCAGTGGTAAGGGGACTTTTAGGCCAGCAGAAGGACGAAAAACATCAGAAACAGAAATAATGGGCACCAACTGGTCTAGAGAGTGAGAGGCATGGAAATGCGTGTGAAAAGGGCATTTATTGAGTGCTTGCTGTGTGCCAAAACCTGGTTTTGATTCCAATTTTACAGGGTCAGAGTTTGAGGGAATCTGGATTTTTTTTCTGGAAGAAAATAAGAATTCAGTGTAGGGTTTTCTTTTGCAGAATGGCATAGATACAGCCCTAGAGAGAGAGAGCTCATCTGGACTGCTATGCAGAGGGGGGATTTGGGGCAGAGGCTTGGGGCAGGGCAGTGCTGGGGGGCGGGGGTGGGGTGGGGAAACCATCAGGAATCCCCTGAACTAGGGAGGAGGCAGTGGGGAAGTATCAGGTTTGGGAAAGAGTTGGGCAGCAAAAGTGTAAATAGTCGGCCTCTGAGAAAAGAATGCCCATGGCTTTTGCTCCCCGTGTCTCCAGCGTCTGGCACTTATGAGATGCTCAAGCTTATTCCATGGCCTTGGAATGCTTGTTGATTAATTGCTTGGTTCACTATATTTCCTAATGAAAAATTTCATTGTTTAACCTATCCAGAGATGTGGACCAAAATTTACCCATAAGGATCTTTATAACAGTATCATTTTTAATTGGAAAAATATGTCCAAATAGGGAAAGCTTCCTTTGTTGGATAGAATATTTGCAATGACTTATTTCACTTAGCATTCTCTCCAGTTCCATCCACGTTGCTGCAAAGGGAAAAGTGGGTGATGGGCAGGGAGGAGGGCACTTGCTGGGATGAGCACTGGGTGTTGTATGGAAACCAATGTGACAATAAATTATATTTAAAAAAATTAAATTAAATTAAAAAATAAAAAAAGAAAGTCACTCCTGATCTTAAAAAAAAAGAACACTTGCAATGATTAAAATCATGTTCTTAATAAATACTTAACAACACAGAAACTTCTAAGAAAATTGAAGTGTAAACATAATGCAAATTACAAATAAATACTATACTCCTGATTCCATGAAAAATAAAATACATGGAAAAAAGAAAGGAAGAATATATATCAATATGCTAATCATAATTATCTTAAGTTGTAAGACTAAAACTGCCATTTATTCTCTTCCTCCTGTCTTTGAATAGATTTCCAATTTTATACTATGGAGGGACAGAAGTTTTCAAACTAGAAGTCTTAAAAAATCATTGTGGAAAAGGAAAATCCGAAAGGATACCACTTAAGGGTTCAGAAGATTGTGTTCAAGTGTCAGTGCTGCCTTATGACTCAGACGAGTCTCTTACCCTCTGTGGTCCATAATTTTTTCATCTGTACAGTGGGCATAATAACATCTGCTTGTTAATTACAGGGTTCTTGTAAATGTCAAACAAAATAAGGGATGCGGAAGTCCTTTGTTACTAGTATAAGCTGCTTCAGGAATATACGAGACTCTGGTTATTGCAATGTTCCCTACCCTCATGGGACTCCTAAGTGGCTGCTAGAGCCCTCCCCCTGCTCCCTGGGGTGGGTAGCTGGCAACCTAATCAGGAGGAGAGGACAGGCTTCTTGCAGCTTGGTGCCATTTTGAGTGGAGACTGTCAAGTCTAGCCAAAAGTAATTTCATTGTGTTGAAGAGAGAGTGGAGACACTCCCGGAATGTTAGGGAAAGAGGAAGAAGTTGGCTAGGGGGGACTCAGTCCCTCAGTTGGGATCTACCATCTACAAGGCTGGGCTCTCCTTCCACTTTGAACCAGCCCTTCCTTACTCCCACTGGGCCCCAGGATCCTCTGGCAAATGAAGGCTCGTAAGGCTTGACCCCACGCCTTTCCCAGCACCTGTTCCATATTCTGTGGGTCTGGGGGGAAATCACCCCTTCTGTCACTGATGTAATAAAGAGTTACTGTGAGTAATTCAAGCGAAGGGGTGAAGGATGTGAGTGGAGCGCACACAAAGTGGGGCCGGGGGAATAAGCAAGTCAAGAGATGACATTATAGTGCAACCAATAAACAGATATGGAGTCTGTGTGAAATGGGGGTCCTTATTCTTCCTACTGAGGGTTCAGAAACACGGGTCCCAGTCTCTGCCTACATGGATAGAGCCAACAGAGGCGTGATTGCATTCTGATTGCCAAGAATACATCACAGGGAGTGAGCACCCAAGAGATCAGGAGTGAATGGCAGGTGGACTGAGGAGGGGTCAAGGTGGACAGCAGGTGGCCGGGGGAAGCCTCCCAGCTGGGAGTGAGCACAGAGCACTGGTAAGAAGACAGATTTAGGGAGCACTCAGTTGACAGCTTCCCCCAGGTTGGAAGCTTCTTGTTGAGTCATCTTGGACAAATCACTGAAATGAACCTCTATTTCTTCAGTTGTGAAAAGGGGGCTAATAATAGGCCTCATAAATATATAAATGAGGCTTCATAGGTTACTGGGATGGTCAAATGAGAAAAAGAACATGAAATTCCGGGTATACGGTAAGTGTTCAAAAAACACTAATTTTGTTTTTGTCTTTGAGGCAGATAACGTCTAGCCCTAGACCAATGATTGAAAACTGGTGGCTTATGAGCTAGACCTAGTCTGAAGATATTGTTTTGTTTGGATCACAGAGTTCTGGCTTTCACTATGTTTTTAAACCATTTGAATTAGTTGGAGACACTTGAATTTGGGAGATTTCATATAAATATCCAGATTTCCGACGTCTCTTGAAAAGTCAAATCTGGCCACAGGGGCCCGTGTTAGCACTTGGCACTTACTGGCTGGCGAGGAGTCAGGGCTGCTCCTGTGGGTGGGGCCGCGTTCCCCACCTCTCCACAGTCCCCCACAACTCCCTACTGAGCCCCAACCCTGAGGCCAGTGTCAGCTGCAATCTATCATTGTGTTTGCACTGTTTTATTTTTTTAATTCCTAAATTGAGTTAAGAGTTGAGTAAAATTTCTTTTTATAGCAAAAGCAGAAAAATGAAAGATTGGCCAAGAACATCATACGTTTCAAAAACAAAAACAAAAACAGAACAGGAAGAGGACTTATTTCTCTGGGGAAGTGAAGGAAATTCCTCTGTGTTGAATATGCAGAGAAAGCTGACAGTATGGAAAGAATACCCTTGGCTTGCTTCCCTTGTTTATGTTACCTGCCTGGCTCTTGTAGACATTGGAGCTTGTTGCCCTTAGCCTGGGTCACTTGCTCCTATCAGTATGTGCTTGTGGAAAATATCAGCCCCTCTTTATAATTTTCGACTGCTGTGAAGGGGGAAGTTCAGACAGAACTGAGAAAGCCATGCAGGCATCAATGGTGGTTGACGTGAGGTCTACTGAGTTGGCTGCTGGGTAAGGTCTCCTGCCTCCATGAATATATGTCAGTCTACCATGACAACAGACACTTCTTGGAGATATTTTCTCCTTCCAGAGCTTCCTGGTTGGCACCCCCAAGACCAAAGATAACTCGAAGCCAATGAGATGTTGGCTGGAATTGAAGGGAAAACAATGGTTTAGAAAGGCACCATTTTCTAGAAATGTGATGTGAGCCATAAAAGTGAGCCATATGTGTAATTTGAAACTTTCTAGTAGCCACATTGTAAAAAAAGTTCAAAGAAACAAGCAAATCTAATGTAAACAACACATTTTATTTGATCTAATATATCCAAGATAGTATCATTTCAACATTTTAACATGTAGTCAAGATGAAGAATAATTCAATGAGATATGTACACGTTCTTCCCCTTCTGATTTCAGTCTTTGAAACTTGGTATGCATTTTGCATTTACAGCACATCTAAGTTTGGGCTGGCCATGTTCAAGGAGCTCCCTAGCTCTTTGGCCAGTGGCCACCATGTTGGATAATGCAGGCTTTGAAGATAAAGGGAGTTATTGATAACTATAGATGCTTTGCTGGCTTCTTGGCTTTGCTGCTGGCTGACCCTGATTGACCAGACCTTGGGCTTTCCCTTCTTGGGGATCCCTCATCCCCTGTATCATGTGCCTGGGCTTACTCTCCAACTTGAACAGTAAGCAGGAAATTTGAGGGCACCTGGCCAGGCTGTGTTTTCCTTTCCTTGCAAACTCTTCTGGATGCAGGGTGGTGTGGGACACTGTAGGAGGTGCTCACTATGTCTTCTTGACCTGGTATACTCTTTTTTTTTTTTTTTTTTCAAATAGAGTTTGAGTTCCTCCATGATGGGAAATTCCTAGAGCTGAGGTCTCTGTTCTGAAGCAGGGCTTCAGCAGTCTGCTCCTGTTGCAACCTCCAAGGTTACAGAGCCAACCGAAACTCAGACTTTCAGTGTTGACAGATGCTCATTCATGAATTCATGGATTCATTAACTTAACAAACATGCCAGGCATAGTGCTAGGCACTGGGGATTCCAATGATCACAAAAGCACATTTATAACTCAATAATTACTCAATATGAAAACCAAACAAATGCTTTTCGGCCTGACAGGTACAATTACAGGTGTAGAATCAGACAGAGAGAAAAAGTAAGGGACATAAATGGAGGAGTAGCCCACTGGTTTGGATTAGGGAAGGCTTCACAGAGGAGGTGATGTTGGAGCGGGGTCCTGAGGAATGAGTAGAAATTCCACAGGCAGCGAGAAGGGCATGAACTTATACTTGTGTGGCCAGCACATGCAGAACTCTTAAAGAGGGCCCCGAGTTAGGGCTGATGGCCAAAGCAGATGGCCCAGCTGTGTCTTTCCATTGTGAGTTTATAGGTGAGAGTGTAGTCTAGAGACAGCTAGTTTGATATTCACTTAGCCTTCTGTTTTATTGGGACTTTATCAAGATGCCCCAAGGTGTGAAATGTCTGGCCCCATGACCAACGTCAGAAGATGTCTGCTCTGTGCGTCTCACAGAAATTTGGACAACTTGACTTGTTTGTGCACAGGGAGCTCTTGGGTCCCATATAAAACTCATTTCTATAAAGTACCTTAAACAGACTTCTGAATAACCCTCAAAATTAAGTACCATTAAACCGTAACCAAAACGTACATGTGGATTTGAGATGTGTCAGCATGTGTTTTGCATCTTTCACTCGTGAAATTTATGTATCTCGCATGGCCTTTGGACAGACCCCATGTGTTTCACATATGGTTGGTACATTTCTTATTAGGAATGGTATAAAGAGGGTCAGGAGAATCAGACTACTGTATTGATAAACATAAGGTTTGAGATCCACTGATAAAAAATGGCTCCCGAGACACCCACATTAATGGGAAGAACATTTATCTTGGGAACATAGAATTTTATGGCTGGAAAGAATCTTGGAGAGACTCCGGTCCAACCCATTCATTTCACATCTAAAAAACTAAGATCTTGAGAGGTTAAGGGACTCACCCAAGGTCTTCAGATATCAGTGGCAAAGCAAAGATGAGAATTGAAGCCGTCTGGTTTCCAGTCCAATACTTTTCTATTTCCCACACTGCTTTGCTCATGATTTTCATTAAAAGAGCATTATTTTCAGCTTAAAATAATTTCTGGATAGCTATTCTAGAGGGTTTTCCAGATTGTAACTGTGAAGGCATGGGAAAAGATGGAAATGTGTGGGAGCAGAATCATGTATTTGTGACTTAAGATTGTAGCCCCGGGGCCCTCGCATAATGCTTGGCACGTAGTAGCTTCTCATTACTATTTGGGGAATGAATGAACCACACCAATAACCAAGATGAAGGCCAATGTGCCATCAGAATCCGTGGGAGTGTTCACAAAGGTTACGAGACCTATAAAACTGAAATGAGAACCACAATTAGGGGGGCAACGTACATTTTGCCAACAAAACAGGGCAAGCTTGATCTCCTGTAGAATGTGTCTCTACCCAGAAATGACATTCAAAGTACTTAATGACCATGACCACACAGACACCAGACATCAGAGTAGAGGCTGCTATGAACAATTGGAACTGGAGCCGTCCAGCACTGTCTCCTCCCATTTTACTGTCCTTTGAGATGCTCCAAATGCAGTTCCCCTCCCCTCTCACCCAGTAATTCTCTTTTCCATGTCCCCCGAGAGAATGAAACTCCAATAAAACTACAGAGAAGAAAGGAAATAAGGATGATGGCTGTGGATATTATTACATGAAAGCTGGAGTCTCAGTCAGCACAATTCTGCAGGTAGGAAGGACCCCAGTAGCATTGCATGCTGGAGTCGAATTTGGGGGTTACTTCTTTGTTTTACAGTCAACAAGCCAGGGAATTAAAGAAGCGCATTTATGGACATTTACACAGTAGGGTTGTAGTTCATGAGTATCTGCTAGATACTGGAGCTCTGGCTGTCTGTGCACATCCTTCTGCCCACTAGCTACGTTCCTGGGAAGGGGTTTTCCCAAACCAAAGTGTCAGCAAATAGGGTGAAGGAGACTATACAAACGCACCCGCTGGGGAGCACCATGTTTGAATGCGTCTTTCATAATTTTAAGGCTGGAAAGAAGGAGAAACCCAGCATGGGACATATTAAACAAATGGCCTAACAAATGATGGGGAATAAAACATCGAGAAACTTCTTGAAATACGCTAAAGGATGCATGAAGTCTTGTTTCCACGAAATAGGAGCAAAGCACCATGAGGAAGAAGTAGCCTAAAATGATACTAATGTGGACCACAAAGAAGCTAAATATACGATTGCAGAATGGACATCCTCACTGAAGAGAGAAAATAGCAAAGTTGATGATGCAGGAGACTGAAGCAAAAATACTGAAGACAGACCAGATAGTCCCCACCTCCAACCCCCAAGGGGAGAGAAAAATGGACACAGCAATGAATAGAACGGCAGCATAGACTCAAACCAAGGGGGGGTCGCCTGGGTGGCTCGGTCGGTTAAGTGTCCAACTTCGGCTCAGGTCATGATCTCACCGTTCGTGAGTTCGAGCCCCGCATTGGGCTCTATGCTGTCAGTGCAGAGCCCACTCTGGATCCTCTGTCCCCACTTACTCACACACTCTCTCTCTCTCTCTCTCTCAAAAATAACTAAAAAGAATTAAGAGTATGCACTCTGAAGGCATACTCCCTGGGACCACTGCATCCATAGTAGCAGTAACATTGGGCTAGTCTTATAACCTCTCCGTGCCTCAGTGTTCTTGACTGTAAACTAAGAAGACAAGAAGCAAGAACACTACAGATGTGGAGGACGGAAGATGAGGATGAAGCTTCATGTAAACCATCAGTAAGGACGAAACGTAATTAGATCTCTACCCTTTTCGTTCCCCTTTGCCTTTGGCTCCCCTTATATCATTGATTGGAATTATATCTTACGTATTTTTTTACTTACTTATCTGTCATTTTTGTTTGTTTCTTTCCATTTGACGGTGTGTTCCACAAGCACTAACACCTAATCATTCTTGTTCACGGTTACCATAGAGTAGCCTCTCCAAAAACGGTTCTTGGAGATGTAAATAAAGAACTTTTCCTGCTAGATAAAAAGACCTAGGTGTATATATTAGAGGAGCTTGTCGTAGCAGATCATATTAATTAAGAGAGCCACTCTTAAAAATGTACTGGCAAGCTGTGAGTAAAGAAGGAGCACTGGAGGCATTCGTGGGGGAAAAATTCGTTTCCCTGCCCCCAAGTGAACCCATTTTTTTTTTCTGATGTCATCCTTATCCTGGGCTGTAGTATAGAGACAGAAAACAATAGAGCAGCGGTTATGCAACTTTTGTAGAAAAACATTGTAACTAAAGAATTTTATAGTCATGTGCTAGAGGAATTAGATAGTATAACCATAATGTGCCTTTCTTTTTTTTTTTAATTTTGTTTTAATCTTTATTTATTTTTGAGAGAGAGACAGCGTGTGAGCAGGGGAGGAGCAGAGAGAGAGGGAGACACAGCATCGGAAGCTGACAGCTCAGAGCCTGACGCAGGGCTTGAACTCATGAACCGTGAGCTCACGACCTGAGCTGAAGTTGGACGCTTAACCGACTGAGCCACCCAGGCACTCCCATAATGTGCCTTTCTTTTAAAAAGAGATAAGCCCTCGATAATGGGGAAGTCATGATATAAAAGGGGTGTAGTGAGTGTTCATGCTTTGCTCCTATGGCTTCAAAGGCCATCCATAGGCAAAGACTCCTACATTTATTACTTCATTTTATTTTTTGAAGTTTATTTATTTATTTTGAGAGAGAAAGAGAGAGAAAGAGCATGGGCAGGGGAAGGGCAGAGAGAGAGAGAGAGAGAGAGAGAGAGAGGGAGGGAGAGAAAGAATCCCAAGAAGGCTCATCACTGCCAGCACAGAGCCCAACATGGGGCTCGATCTCACAAGCAGTGAGATCATGACCTGAGCCAAAGTCAAGAGTTGGACGCTTAACCGACTGAGCCAGCCAGGTGCCCTAAGACTCCCACATTTAGATCCTTCGCCTTCACAGTAGGCTGAATAGTGACCCCCTATACGTATCTACCTCCTCATCCCTGGAGCCTATGAATACATTACCTCGCATGGTAAAAAGGGCTTGGTAATGTGACTAAGGGTTTTAAGATAGATTATTCAGTATTATCCGGATGGGCCCAATGTAATCACAAGGGTCCTTATACGAGGAAGGCAGAAGAATCAGAATTAAAGAGAAGAGTGGGAGACATGACAAGAAATTGGGGTGGTGGGAGGAGGAACCATAAACAAATGTAGGCAGTGTCCTGAAGCTGGAAAAAGCAAGGTAATGCCTCCGCCCCCCCCTTCCCCCCCCCCCCCCCGCCCCCAGAGCCTCCAGAAAGAACTAACCTGGCTGACACTTTGACTTTGGTCCAGTGAGACTGAGTTTGGAATTCTCATCTCCACAACAGTCCGCTAATACACCCGGGCGTTTTTTTAAACATCAAGGTAAAATTGCCTAACAGTCAGCCACTTTAAGGGGTACAATCCAGTGGCATTTAGTATATTCCCAGGGCTGCACAACCACCTTCTCTCTCTAGTTTTGCAACTTTTGCAAGTAATCACTCCCCGTTCCAGCCTCCCTCCCTGGCAACCACTCATCTCTGTCTCTCCTTCTGGGGCTATCGCAATAGACGCCTAATTCTGTTCCTAGTTACGCCCTTGCCACCATCTTAGCAGTGCCTCAGGTAGTATCTGAGTCCTTGTTTTTTTTTGTTTTTTTTTTTTTTAAGGAGTAAATCAAATCACGGCAGTCTCCCGCTTAAAATCCTTCAATGGCTTGCCATCATATTTAAAATATCATCTACCCCTCTTCTTATATCCTTGTGATAGTTAATTTTATGCATTGACTTGACTGGGCCACACGGTGCCCGGACATTTGTTCAAGCATTATTCTGGCTGTGTCTGTGAGGGTGTTTCTGGAGGAGATTAACATTTGAATCGGTAGAGTGAGGAAAGCATCTGTCCTCCCTAATGTGGGTGGGTGGTCAGTTGAGGGTCTGAAGAGAACAAAAAGCTGATCATCTTGAGCCCCTCTTCCCCTGCTCATCATGCTTTAGTCTCATTGATTTTTCTTCTCTTTGAGCTGACCCTCGCTCCTCCTTCAGCCTGGAAGCTCTCACCCAGATCCGTGTTTGGGTGGTTCTATCTCATCATTCAGGTGATCGTTCAAACACTGTCTATCCAAAGAGGCTTCTCCCCTGACCACCCAAGCTAATGACACGTGACTCCTTCTCTTACATTATTCTGTTTGGGTTTTTTCTTCATTGCAGTTAGCGTTAGCTGGCATTACATTGTTTATTTATTTGAAACTTATGACACGCTATTATCTGTCTAAGCTTCGTGAGTTTCGGGGTTTTGTTGTATCCCTAGTACCTGGTCTGTAGGATATGATCAGTTTGTATTTGTTGAATAAATAGAGGAATGAATGTAATCAGGTTTAAATAATTTTGTAAACCTATGTGCAAGACTGGAAGAAAATATCAAGAATAATTGTGTCTGACCCAAGAATACATTAGAAAAAAAAGTAAAGTTGGGGACACTCCAGGCATTAAATGCACAATAACTGTCCGCTGAATCAGAATCGAAGGAATCCAAGTAGAAAAATATGGAGTTAAAAATAGAGTGTGTGTATATCGTCCAAGTCAAGGAGAAGATTGCAGAGTGCATTCCTGGTAACAAAAGACAGAAGAGAATAAATAAGATTTAAAAACAGAAGCCAAAACATACATCAAGACAGAGGACCAAACATATCATTTATGAGACAAACATAAATGATTTACCCCTATTAAAAATAAGATACCTTCAAATGGGTTTAAAATATCCAACTATGAATTGAGTACCATAAAGTGATACAGAAATTCTAACAACAGAAAGGGGAAAAGATTTACCGGGGAAGTGTAAACCAAAGGAAATCAGGGTGGCAATATAAATTTCACACCCAGTAGATTGCAAGGCAAATAGTGTCACATGGGGTAGAAAGAGATCTCTTACGATGATGGAAGGTGAAATATACAATGAAACTATAAAAGTAACATACAACGTGACTGTCGTGAATGACAGAAAGCAAAAATGGGAGATGGACTGAGGGGACAACAGATTCTACCTGTGAGGAATGATCCTTCTAGTAGTTAACAGTCATGGGACAGGAGAAATAAATACATAAAGAATCTGGGGAACATAACTTAAAAGACAGAATTAATTGGTATAGTAAATGTTTTATACCCAGCCAATGGTGATTGCATCTTCCTTTCAAGTATGCGTGAAACATACATAAAATCGATCATACAATAGAACCTTCAAAACCAAAAACAATTCAAAACTTGCACAAGGGCAAAAGTTTTTCAGCTACAGTGTAGTAAAACTAACAGCGGAGGGGTGAGACACACATACAAGGAGATACATAAACCCAAATCCTAAAAGTAGCTCGCAATTTAAAAGCCACTTTATATACTTCTTATTAATTATTGAGTCAAAATGAAATAAAAACTATGATTATAGATTCCTTAGAAAACAACAAAAATGAGAATATTACGGATCAAAATGGATGTGACAGGCCAGTCTTCTTCAAAAGTCTGTTCGTCACCTTTAAAATGCAATAATAGCATAATAATGGGAAAGCATAAAAACTGAAATAACCAATCAATAGTCACTGTGAGAAGTTATTTAAAAACCTAACAAGTAAAACAAGCAGATGAAAGAATGAAAGATTAAAGGATTAAATATAAATAAAAAGCACATGAGTTAGCACAATAACTTGTTTCTCTGAAAAAAAAAAAAGGGCAAATCTCTCATGAGTTAAGTAGAGTAAATAAGAGAAAAAAAAACACAAATAAAATCAGAGACAAGAAAGGGATAAATCAAAGGACACAGACATTTCTTTAAAGACTGAGCAAATGTTATGTACATTTCTTTGCCAACAAATGAAAGCATCTCAAAGGAAATGATCATTTTTCAGAAAACTATGAAGCTTTGACTCAAGAAAAAACAAGAGCTGGAAGAATTCAGTAACGGTGAAAACAAAGAATTTCTTAAAACACTATTTCTTAAGCAAAGCCCTGAGACAAGAAACTTAGTGATGTGGTACTTTAATCTTACAAGAACCATAATTTTTATGCCATATAAACATTTTCTGCACAAAGAAAACAATGGGGAAGCTAGCCAATTTGTTTTATGGAACAAGAGACACTCCGATATCAAAACCTAATACCTATAAATATATTTTTAACAGCTATAGAGTAACATCATATGTGAATATAAGTTTTAAAATTCTGAATTAACGTTGAGCAAACCAAATTCAACAATATAATAAAAAAGAACATTTATTCACGAGCTAGTAGGGAACGTTAGGACATCTATCTCAATTCTAAAATGTACCTTTCCCTTTTCATGTTTAAACATCTCTGAAATTACCATGTATTTTATGATCAATGGAATATAACAGTATAATGTAACTCATGCCACTCTTACTGGATGCTAAAAGGGCATTGGACGTAATTAAATACCACTTCTGCTTTTAAAATATTTAGGAAGCCCCCAACAATAGGATTCTTCTTCATATGAAGAATACCTAACTCACACCAACATTTCACGTCACAGTTAATAGCAAAATACGAGAAGTATTTTCCGTTAACATTGGGTACAAAATAAAGATGCTTACTTTCACTAAGAGAACAACAGAACATAAAACAGAAAGTAGTGGAATTATTATCGAAAGAAGGTCCGTTTGTGGAAATTTGCAAATGATATGATTATATAGAAAGCCCTAGATAACTGGCAGAAAATCTTTTAGAATTGATAAGAAAGTTCAGCAAAATTGCCTGATACAAGATAAATAGGCAACAAAACTAGATTTCCCAAATGCAAGCAATATCCAGTTAAAAGGATAATAGGATAAAAAAAAAAAATCCCTGTGGCAGTGGAAAACAGAGTAGTTAAGCAAAACAGTGCCAAGACATGCCTGGAATCCATAGGAAGAAAAGTACAGTTGCACAGAGAGAATACAAAGTTTCCCAATAAACCCCATGCTTTTGAATGGCAAATGATAACGTTGTAAAGATGTTCATTACTTTCAGAATAGCTCCTGGTTTTAAAATAAATCCCTTCAGACATGATAGAATGGTTCTAAAGTTCATCTGGAAGAACAATGTGGCCGGAATAGATAGAAGGAGAAGGGGACTTACTCTACCCAATGTTAATATATATTAAAGCTGTAATTCCAATATACAGATTAAAATTTCAAAGTAATGGTCTCTGAAAGCCCCCAGCCATCTGAGCACGGGGGTTCCAGCAAGCAAACGTGTGGTTAGTTGGGAGGAAAAACCACTCCACACGCACAATCATACAACAGACTAAATTCTAGTTAGACTAAAGACTGCAGCATACAATAGCAGATTATAAAATGGGAAAAACATTTAAACATTTCATTGATTTGGGGATCAGGAAGAACTTTTTAAAAGTAGACAAAAACAAACGGAAAAAGACGAATTTGATTACCTACAAAACTTAAAGGGCAAGTGGCGATTTGAGAAAAATAGAATATTGAAGAAAAGGAGGAGTATCTTATATGTAAAAAAGCTCTTAAAATAGGTAAGTGAAACATAAGAAATATTTAAAGATCCATAGGTAAAGAATTTAAGTGCTTAATTAGTGAATGGAATGGAAGAAGCCAAAAAAACCTATGAAAATATGTCATTCTTACTGCTAGCCAGTGAGATAAAAATTAGCTTGTACAAAAGCCAGATCCCCCTTTGCTTTCTTCATATCGGAAAGAATAAAATAATCTGTGAATACAGATTAAGGCAATGATTAAACAGGCACTCTGGTTAGAATACAATTCAGTACAACGTTTCTCAAGTATAAATTCCTTCGTGTATTTCATGACTTACTGAGTGTATCTTTTCTGCACTCAAGTAATTTCACTGTTGAGAGACACTGCCTCATGAAACAATCAGAGACACGAGGGCTTACGCACAAGTATTTGTGACAGATGTGCAGAGAAGGTAGGGAGAGTTACGGATGCTGATGGAATATTACACACTCAGTATACTCACGTTCTCTGAGTGAAAAAGCGGGGCACAAAATTGCATATACCGCATGTTCTCAATTTTGTTAAAAGTACACGGATGTGTGTATGTACATATATATGTACGTTTGTAGTAATACAGTATACAGTTGATACTTGAACAATGAGGAGATTAGGTAGGGGGGCCAGACCCCTAGTCACTCAGAAATATGTGTGTAACTTTCTGGTCTCTCCAAACTTAGCCAATAGCCTACTGATGACTGGGAGCCTTACCAATAATATAGGCAGTTGATTAACACAAACTTTGCATGTTATATGTATTATATACTGCATTCTTACAAAAAAGTAAGCTAGAGAAAATATTATTAAAATCGTAAGGAAGAGAAAATACATTTGCATTACCATACTGTATTGAAAAAATTCTACATGTAAGTTGACCCACACAGTTCAAACCTGTGTTGTTCAAGGGTCAACTGTATCTATCTATCTATACACACACACAGTATATAATATGTATATAATATATACATACTATGTATACAGTGTATAATATATACACACTGTATATACAGTAGATAATAGATATCCAGATATAATATACAGTATATTTTTAAAAATTTAAAAATAAAAAAAAATTAAAATTAGAAAAATCTAAAAATTAAAAAATATACAATATGTATATTATATACTGTATATACACACATATTTTTTAATTTTTAAAAATGTTTTTATTTTATTTTTGAAAGAGAGAAAGACAGAGTGTGAGCGGGGGAGGGGCAGGGAGAGAGGGAGACACAGAATCTGAAGCAGGCTCCAGGCTCTGAGCTGTCAGCACAGAGCCTGACGCGGGGCTCGAACCCACAAACCACAAGATCATGACCTGAGCCGAGGTCAGACCCTTAACCGACTGAGCCACCCAGGTGCCCCTACCCACACAAATATTTAATGAAATTGAGAACATTCTACATATATGTAATATTACATATGTATAAATATAATAAAATTCTGAAAAGAAATATACTCAACTATTAAATATTGTCTTTGGGTGATGGGATTACAAGCAAGTTTGTTTTCTTTGTAGTTATTTGTGATTTTCAAAGATTCCCCCCACCCCAGAAAAGTAGAATGGTCATAGGGAACTGATACAAAACAGATAAGGAAAACCCATAGATAATTTCTGGTTCTCTTCCTGCTTGTCCTCTTTATTTACCTTCCTACCCACGATAAAAAAGAAAAAAGAATTAAAGAAAAGAAAGGAAGAAAAAAAGAAAAGAAAAACACAAAGTGACCATAGTGACTTGTTTTCTATTCTATGTACCCCTCTAGCTCTGAGGAGATGGGTCATGAGGCAGAAAAGAGAATTTCAGCAGCAGGAAGAAACCTGAGCTATCATTTATCCCAAGCCTTCAATTTCACTGTTTGGTTCTTCCTGGTGCCTCCCGGATTTCTCTTTGGTCTTTATCCCATTCTCCTCCTGGGAAAGAACGGAACTTGGTGATTTTCACCTTTATGTGTGTGTGAGTCACTGGATTTCCAAGATGTGCTCCGGGGCTCCACCTCAAAATGTGGGAATTCATTCATTGGACAATCTCACACCAGTGACCACGAGCAGGCCCTGAGGAAGTAACCCTCTATCCATGAATTTACAGGCTGCCGTGTCCCCATGGGGAGCTCTCATCTCAGCCCCAGCCTGTGGGATCCTAGGAACTCATCAAGAATTTCCCTGGGATGAGAGGTAGGTTGGAGTGCACCGGGGAACAGCAGGACCTGACCCCCCTGTGTGTCCCTCCCTGTCAGGGGTGTCTCAGCAGTAGAGAGCTCAGCTTAGGGGAGGGTGCCCGCATCCACGCAAGACCTCAGCTGATGATGGGGAGGAACAGGTACCAGGCAGAACGCCGCTGATGGGCGGGACTGGCTCCGACCGGCAAGCTGATAAAGACAATTCAGCTGGGCTCTCCAGAAAGCAGGGAGGTATCGGGAGGAGGTTTATTTATTTATTTATTTATTTATTTATTTATTTTTGCAAAGTTCCAGGGTGATGTTTCTGTATCACTTCTTTCACTTCGGATGGTGTATTCAGACCCTTAGCCAAGACAAGAACTACCCACAGCAGGAAGGGGGTGGGATCAGAGAGTCCAATTAGCCAAAAAGGAGGCGGTTAAGGAACCAGGGAAAAAAGAGGACACCCTCTTTCTTTTTTTTTTTTTTTAATTTTTTTTTTTTTTAACGTTTATTTATTTTTGAGACAGAGAGAGACAGAGCATGAACGGGGGAGGGTCAGAGAGAGAGGGAGACACAGAATCTGAAACAGGCTCCAGGTTCTGAGCTGTCAGCACAGAGCCCGACGCGGGGCTCGAACTCACAGACCACGAGATCATGACCTGAGCCGAAGTCGGCTGCTTAACTGACTGAGCCACCCAGGCGCCCCAAAGACACCCTCTTTCCACAGACCTTACAGTGCCAAAGAAACTTGCAGCCAGGGGCTCTGTGACTTGGCCATTTTTTTTTTCTTTATTTCTCATCAATATTGGAAAAACCCATTCCATTTGGAAACCAAACGATCTTAAGGCCGGAGACACTATTAAAGATCTTGGGTTTTGAGTGATACCAGTTCTGCCAAGATGAAAAACAAACAAACAAACAAACAAAAAGAACAACGAGCGTGTCTGTGGTTCAGTAAGTTTGGACAATTTTGTGGACAATATTGCCTTCTTGGAGACTCATAATGACCAAGGGTATTTAAAAGGCTTTGAGAACTGCTGCAGGTAAAACACCAGTAAAGACAGATCTCGGTTCCTTTGTTTAATTGTACGATTTTCCACGTTTCTTCGGTGGCGGTGGTAGAAATGGTTAGCGACGATTCCTTCCATCTCTTGTAAACACAGACCATTCTTCTCATGCAGGGGCAGTCTGTTTTCTCCACACTGAAATCCGTGCTGGCCCTGTGACCTGCACAGTGTGGGAAAAGTGACATTGTGTTAGTTCTAGGCTTAGCCCTTAAGAGGCCTGACGGCTTCTGCTTCTGCTGTCTTAGGAGCCAGCTGCTAGGCTGTACAGAAACGTGCGCTAGACTCCGACATGGTTGGAGGCCAGACGAAGAGAAGCCTTGCTCACCCAGGATCGCTCATCTGGTAGCAGTGGTGGAGCCACTCTGACGAACATTTGGAGACTCTTCTCCGGAGCAACCCCTGCAACAGGCACTGGGAACATGGCCACGAGGGAGACTCAGTCTCTGCCTTTTAGAAATGTCCACTTTTGCTTTCTTCCAGAACGGGGCTAGAGATGGAGAGTGAAGCAGAGAGCAAAGAATAGTGACAGAGATAGGCAAAGGGTGCTGCAGAAGGCCAGCGGACAGCTTGGGTCCCCTTTTCATGCTTCTGGGTCACGGGCCTCTTCCTGGAAGAGAAGTCATTTTATTTTTTTTATTTATTTTTTTTTTATTTTTTTTTCAACGTTTATTTTTTGGACAGAGAGAGGCAGAGCATGAACGGGCGAGGGGCAGAGAGAGAGGGAGACACAGAATCGGAAACAGGCTCCAGGCTCTGAGCCATCAGCCCAGAGCCCGACGCGGGGCTCGAACTCACGGACCGCGAGATCGTGACCTGGCTGAAGTCGGACGCTTAACCGACTGCGCCACCCAGGCGCCCCGGAAGAGAAGTCATTTTAGTTGAAACCTGCGGATGAAGAGTGTGGTGGGTTTGGATGTGTCCGTAAATTCTTTGACAATCCTCTCCTCCCAAGATGGAGGCTAAGCTAATTCCTCTCCCGTTGAGTGTGATTTTAGTTACTTGCTTCTGACCACAGATTTAGCAGTAGGGGATGGTGTGTGACTTCAGTGTGGTTTCCTTTCCCTTCTCCCCTTCCTTCTCTCTTTCTGTGTGTGTGTGTGTGTGTGTGTGTGTGTCCCTCTTACTTGCGCTGAATGACGCCAGCCACCATGTTGTAAAGATACTCAAGTAGCCTATGGAGACATCCATCCACGTGGCTTTGCTGAAGCTTCCCGCCAGCAACCAAGCGAATGAGTCACCTTTGCAAGGACCATCTGGCCCAGTCACGCCCTCAGATGACTACAGCCCTAAATTAGCCGCAATCTTGCCAAGAGAGCCCGAACCAGAACCACCCGAGCAAGCCACGCTTTTGGGGCCACTGCCACCTTATTCAATCCCCAGCCTGATTTCCTATGGAGGAGGCTGCCTTTGAACTCGCCACCAGCTCTAGGACCACAAAACCCAGAAAGAGATGAGAGTCCCCACTCTGCAGGTTTAAGAGCAGCCTCTAAATTACTGAGATTTCCTGCCAGAGGGCCTATCTCTGTGCCGACATATTGACAGTGGAAGTGATCATATCCCCTTTGTACCCCGGGAATATCCTACCTCCTATCACCGGGTTGTAACTCTACCCTCTATCAGTGCTTTTCAACTTCGGCCACATATTGGCATTACCTGGGAAGCGTTCGAAGCTTCCAAATGCCCAGGTCAAATCCCAGAACAATGATACCAGACCCTTGAGGATGGGGCCAAGGGATCAGTAGTTCTTAAAACTCTCCAGGCGATTCTAGTACATAGCAAAGGTTGAAAACCACTGCTCTATGCCCTGAACTGGATAAGCTGGCGATTTTTAACAGATTTTCACAGGGAAGCAAAAAAAATATAGGAGCACTGTTGGTCTGTGGCTTAGCACACTGGGATTCAAGGGCAAGAGGCTGCAGGCCATGTCCTGTCTCCCAACACAGAGTCCAGGAAGCTGTGCCTCAGGGAGTATTCAACCCTTAGGCATGGTCTCTCTTCCGATAGTAAAAAATGGCTAGTATTCATCTGGCATTTGCCGTGGCCAAGCACTGTTTTGAGATCTTTACTTATTTAACTAGGTGAAGCTCTATAACATCTTATAGATGAAAACATTCAAGCCCAGAGAGGTTTAGCCATGTGCTCAAGTTTACAAAGCCATCAGTGAGTGGAGCTGAGATTAGCGTCCAGGAGTCTGTCCCCGGAGCCATCACTCTTTGTGACTTTGGCGTTCTGCCTCCCTGGGCCCTCGGGCTTGACTCTAGGTGACTCCCAATCTGCTGGATTGGGTGGGTGAGTGACGAGAGGGAGGAAGGGGGTTAAAATGCAGAGTCCTGAAGCCCAGGCCAGGTGCTGACTCAGTGGGTAGGAGAAGACCAGGAATCTGCATCTGTAACAAGCTCCCTGAGCTTGTTTTATTTAAAAAAAATAATTTATTTAAAAAAAAAATTTTTTTTTAACGTTTATTTATTTTTGAGACAGAGAGAGACAGAGCATGAACAGGGGAGGGTCAGAGAGAGAGGGAGACACAGAATCCGAAACAGGCTCCAGGCTCTCAGCACAGAACCTGACACGGGGCTCAAACTCACAGACCGTGAGATCATGACCTGAGCCGAAGTCTGACGCTTAACCGACTGAGCCACCCAGTCGCCCCTCCCTGAGTGATTCTAAAGCAGAAGGTGTTTGGTTTACACTTTCAAAACTTGGGCTTAAAGTCCTGGAAGGCCACGCTGTCTGAACTAGGGGAGACATCTAAGCTCGCTGATCACTCACAGGGCTCCTTTTTTTTTTTTTTTTTTTTTTTTGCCAGTTGATTCTATCCTGTTTTGTCATTTCCAGAGGCAGATGAGAAGCAGTGTGCAGATGGACAGAAGACGACAATAACGGCTGATAGCCCCGGCATTGTTCTAAGTGCTGGGCTGTCTTAATTCCGTGAGCACAACAATAGTATGCACAACTAATGTGTCCATTTCATAGGTGGGGAAACAGAGTCACAGGCAGATTAAACATTTTGCTCAGAATCACTGGTCACTGGTCTCATTTGCTCTCAGGCCATGTAACTCCAGCATTAACCCCTCTGCGCCATGGCTTCATAGAAGGATCTTCAGGAAGCAAAGGCCCCCCAGTGTGGCAAGATACCAGGTGGCCTGAGGTGAAGAATCCATCAGGTAATTCTCCGGGGTGGTAATGGCTCAGGGAACCAGTTCCTTCTAGGAACTTGGCTGCCCATTTGAGTTTTTGGTTGTTTGCTAGGCTGAGAATCCCCCGTGCTCCCTCTTCGGCACAACCCAGCTGTATGTACAGACTTGGATGCGGGTTGCTCCAGGTAATCAAGGCAAAAGGCTGGTTGCCGGTTGGATCTAGGTCAGAATGCCACGGAGAGAAGATTCTAGATGCGGTAGGTGAGGTATGAAGGAGACAATTTGGCAGAAGCAGGAACATGGAGCGGGGCGTTATCACAAAAGGTAAGACTTTCCCCGGGTTTGTGAATCCCTGAAGGTACAGAGTGTAGGAAATGCTGAATTTCCCATTTTACATGAGATGGGGGTATCGAGCCTCCTTTATTTTAATACTGAAGTTAACAGCAGTTCCTTGAATTTTTTTTTTTTTTATTTTTTTAAATTTTTTTTTTCAACGTTTATTTATTTTTGGGACAGAGAGAGACAGAGCATGAACGGGGGAGGGGCAGAGAGAGAGGGAGACACAGAATCGGAAACAGGCTCCAGGCTCTGAGCCATCAGCCCAGAGCCTGACGCGGGGCTCGAACTCACGGACCGCGAGATCGTGACCTGGCTGAAGTCGGACGCTTAACCGACTGCGCCACCCAGGCGCCCCAGCAGTTCCTTGAATTTTAAGAATTTCGGGACCTCTGGAAACGGCAGGTGCTGGGTTCATACAAACCAGGGCTGATTCTGACCATCCCTGGTTCGTTTAGACAAGGGATCTAAAGTGAGTCAGAAGGGATTTTGTGTCACGTAGCAGACAGCCATGGGGTTCTGGGGCCCAGGTAAGGGAAGGAGACGGTCCAGGAGAGCTGTAATTAGAGTGACAGCTTTGAACAAGTCCCACGCGGGGCTCAGCCTGGGCAGAGCGGCAGGTGACAGCAAGCCCTTGCTCTGCTCCCCACGGGTCCTGCCCTGTGCCAGCACAGTCTCCACCCCACGGACCTCCTCAGGCCCCAGGGTCCTCACGGAGTCTGACTGATGTCCTGGTGCTGCCTGTGTCCAGAGCCCAGGTTAATTTGTGGTGTCAAAAGCACTTGAGTTTTCTAGGTAAATAAGCCCCTCCTGGAGTTACGTCCTCCCACTGTCCAGCCCCTCACTTTCTGAAGGTGGGTTACAGTTTACAACATGGCCTCACACAGAGCACTTTATTTTCACGGTGGCCCTCTGACTCAGGCCACACCGATGTCCTTCCTTCCTTCCTTCCGTCCTTCCTTCCTTCCTTATTTCTTTCCTTCTTTCTTTCCTTTCTTTTCTTTCTCTTTCTTTCTTTCTTTCTTTCTCTCTCTCATTCATTCATTCTCTTTTTGTCTTTTCTTTCTTTTTCTCTTTCTTTCTTTCTTCTTTCTCTTTTGTCCTTCCATCTTTCCCTCCTTCCTTCCTTCCTTATTTCTTTC